>NW_026020705.1:1206592-1226592 GCF_900185275.1 Solanum verrucosum
GAAATAAAAATACCGACCTCCGGATGTCGCTTTAATTAATAGTCGAAATAAAAATACCGACCTCATGAGGTCGGTATTTTAATTACATACTATTTAATTTTTACCGACATTCGGAAGTCGGTATTATGAAATATTTAATTGAGAAAAAATTCCGACCTCCTGAGGTCGGAATTTTTAATGAATTACAATAAAAACCGACCTCTTGATGTCGGTATTATTTTCTCAATTAAATATAAAAAATACCGACCTCATGAGGTCGGTATTTTATATTAATTTATTTTTACTATTTAATTTTACCGACATACGGAAGTCGGTATTATAATTTTTTTTGTTTTTTTATTTTACACAAAACCTATTGAGAAAAAATAAAATATTGTTATTTTATTTTTTTTTAATACCGACATCAAGAGGTCGGTTTTTATTGTAATTCATTTTTTCCGAGAAAATTTCCAACCTCCAGAAGTCGGAATTTGGTTTTCCCGCTTTCCGCAAACCGACCTCCGGATGTCGCTTTTAAAAGTAATTAGATGAAATAAAAATACCGACCTCCGGATGTCGCTTTAATTAATAGTAATTAGGTGAAATAAAAATACCGACCTCATGAGGTCGGTATTTTAATTACATACTACCGACATTCGGAAGTCGGAATTATAAAATATTTAATTGAGAAAAAATTCCGACCTCCTGAGGTCGGAATTTTTAATGAATTACAATAAAAACCGACCTCTTGATGTCGGTATTATTTTCTCAATTAAATATAAAAAATACTGACCTCATGAGGTCGGTATTTTTATTGTAATTCATTTTTTCCGGGAAAAATTCCGACCCCGGAGGTCGGAATTTGGTTTTCCCGCTTTATTTTGCATAAAAACCGACTACTTGTAAATACCGACCTCCGAAGGTCGGAAATTACCGACCTCCATTTGAGGTCGGAAATTTTTAGATCGGTATTCACTGTTTTTTTAGTAGTGTTACCAGCCAACTTTAGCTACAGATGTTGGAGGGCTTCAAGAGAGGATTACTACAACCAAGAAGGGTTCTATCACATCAAATCGTTGGTTTTGCTTGTACTTGCAACTAGTATATACATAATGGGTAAAAAACTTAAGTATACAAATATATTTCAAAAATATTTATTTTTGTTATGTTTGTAATTTTAAAACTAGTTTTGTAATTAAAAAGAAGTATGTACATATATTGCTAATTAAGGTTCTAAATAGTATATTCTTGTATTTTTTTCCTAAAATAATCCGTCATAGATAATCATATAATCCTAATATTGTCGGATTTCAAATTAAAATTCAAGAAATAAACACCAAATTTCTGTAACAAAAAAACATATACCCAACCAAATCGTTTACAATATAACGATCACAGAAAATAAAAACACCAAATAAGTTACATGCAAAACTATCACCAATTCAGTTGTTAGTTATCACACATATGCGTCCCATCGTCCGTTGTGTTGAAGTAGAATTGAAACACTGTTGGTATTAGTTGATTAAACTTTCAGAATAGAGATGTAGAGAGGTTTTATTTTTGGTTAAAAAATTAACCTTTTTTTATGGGAGAGAACATATAACAAACTAGAGTAAATTGTGGAAGGTAAAAGAATCTGAGAAAATCATGGATTGGGAGAAAATCGTGGGTCCTTATTAGTGCGCTTCTATTTTTTTATTTATTTTTATAATATATTTTCTATATTTGAAAAAAAAAACTATTGCTATCTAGATGAAAAATAAAAATATTGTTATGTAGTGATAATTAAGACTATATATTTGTATACATAAGTTTTTTACCCTTATTTTAAGTCGTTTAAAAGAATGAAGATCGAAGTTGAAATTGGGTAGATATTGTGGTGTAATCGATAGTATATATTAACTTGATATTCATCTGCCAATTTGTGTTTGTTTTGAGGTATATGTTATGGTGTAATTGTGAGGATTTTTAAAGTTGATTATGACAGTGTATATTATTGTATTTTGGTAGATTATTTGGTGAAATTGATGGTCAATTTTGAGTCATGATTTAATGCCAAAATTCGGTGATTTTTTTGGTAAATGATTAGGTTTAATTGATAGTGTTTGTTGTAAATGATATAGTGATAAACAAAATTGTATATTATGTTTTAAATAAACACCATCATACTTTAGTTTTTATTGGTATATTTTGTTGGTTCAATTGATATATATAATGGTATATGTATTGAAGTACTTGATGGTGTAATTCTGACGGTTTAGGTGTATTATTGAAGGTTTTGTTCAGTTGATTATGACGTGTATTATTGATTGTATTTTGGTTGATTATTTGGTGAAATTGAATGTCTATTTTTAGTTCTGTATTAACGCCATATTCAGTGAATTATTGGTGGTAAATAATTAGATGTTTATATATAGGTTTTTAACACCAACATTCTTTAATTATTTGGTATATTTTGATGATGTAATTGATGTATTTAGTGGTACATACAATGACGTAATTGTTAGATTTTAGGTATATCCATAGAAAGTTTACCGAAGAAATAATAAATTGGTTATATTATATGATTAGCATTTTCATATAAGCAAAAACAATTTTGTAAACCGATATGTTTAATTTGAATACATTGAAATAACCATTCTATTTGTATGTGATATATGTGATAATACTTATTTAATAAATTCACTAATTATTATGGAGATTAACTAACAATACGTTGTAATCTAATACAGGTAAGTACATTGATTACAATATTGAAGGAGTGATATATGATGCAAACACCAAATATGAAGGCTTAATTACTACTATTGCTTCCCAATTGGGTGTAGACACGATAATTTTTCATTTAGAACTCAAATATGTTGATATGGGTGTCCAAATTTATTTAGATGTTGATTGATAGTTGCACTTTTATCAAACATTGATTAGTGTTGAACGACTTATTCATATTATTGGTGAGTTAATTGTGATACAAGTTGGTGTTAGAATGTGTGATTTTCAAACTATTGGATCTATATTCAAAATTAATTGGCTAGTTCTTGACTATTGGTGTAATTATCGTTGTAATGTTGGTGAGTGCATGTTAGGTTAATATAGCGTTGTTTTCTTGATGACAAATGCAACAACATGTCCATAATAATTGGTGCTAATTATTATGGCTGAATGTTGGTATTATATACGAACCTATCACATTGAACTCTAAACGACCAAATATACTTAAAAAGGGTAGTTTGATACCACAATGAAACACAACATTTTGACACATATATACCAAAACAATTAAAGCATTCTTCATTCATTTGAATACAATATCGTAATTACGTAATAGTGATGTAATAAGCACATACACAATTGGTGTAATAGTGGTATAATAAGCACACATATTCATAGTAATATTGGTATAATAAGCAAAACGTTAACAATGGTGAAAAGTATGGTGAAAGGGATCGTGAACCGTATGAACTGAAGGAAGGTCAATGGTTAAAAATATGAAGATGGACAGAAGGAAAGAGAAAAAAAAATACCAACACAATACTTCACTACCATATTCAACACCATATCCACACCTCCATATATTAAAATAGATAAATTATTAACAAGAAATACACCACAATTACTATAAAGTATAAACACACTATTGGCTTTCACGGTTCCACTATAATTTTTACTTAGAGTGAAATTTAATTATTTTTTTGAGCAAGTTATTTATTGGGTAAAAATACACCAAACTTAACCCACAATGTACACTATTTAATAATATACTTATTTTAAAGGGATAAGGATCTGAAAAATACCCCAACTTTGGTCGGATTTGTTGTTGCGATACTAAACTCTCATGAGGACCTATTACCTCCCTAGACTATTTAATACCGTATTTTAAACATATATATTTGCCCACGTGGACATAAAAAATAATGCAAAATTATAAATAGTAATGTGTCCACATGGGCACATATATACCTTTAAAATACACTATTAAATAGTTCTGGGGGTAAAAAATACGGTATTAAATAGTCTAAGGAGGTAATATGTCCTCATGAAAATTTAGTATCGCAACAACAAATTCGACCAAAGTTGGGATATTTTTCAGACCCTTATCCCTATTTTAAAGCTAAAATTATAAAATGGGTGTTTTGAGTGTAATGATTTATAATAGAATGAAATTTGATTATATTTTAGTGTAAGTTATTCATTATGATTTTAAAAAAATGATATCAATATTTGTTCAAAATGTATGTCATTTAATATATTAATTCTTTTTAAAACTAAAATATATGAAATTGGATAGAAGTAACAGAACTCTGCGCAAAAAAAAAAGAAGCTGAATTGAAGAGAGAGAGAAAAGTTTTTATTTCAATAGTAATCGTATCAAATAAGGAAGGTAAGTAATCGTAGGAATCCTATTAACAAGGTCACTCCCAAAAAATTAACATCAAAAAAATATAAAAGTCAACCAATAAATGTGTCCATTTAAATAAGAATCGAAGAGAGAGATTTTTTTTTTTACAATAGTAATTTTATATCAATTGGGATTGTATAGAAAATTAGTAACATAAAAAGTTTTACTTTTACATAGATAGTATAAAAAAAGAAAGAAAAATAAAATATGATATACAAGAAAGTACAATTATAATAAAATATGAGAGAATAAATAACAGTAATGTGTGAAGTTGGAATTGTAATTGAAGAGATAAAAACAAAAAAAATGTAATATCATAAGCATCATCCCCACAAATTAGACCCATAATCCCAAAAGTAGGAGAGAAGAAAATTGAAAATAAATAATTAATTTAAATATCGTGTCTATGTGTTTGTGGTATATGTTTTGGTGTAGTTAAATTACTAGTTATATTTACATAGGTAAAATAATTGGAAAAACTTCTGAATATAGCAAACATCAGTATACATTTAAAGATATATAGCTACTGTTTACTTTTTATTTTATTTTATGGATACAATTAAATGTTAAATAGCAAAAATAATTATATACAAATAAAAATCAGTTTTTTTTAATATGTATATAAATAAGTATTAAATGACAAAATTATCATCACACGCCTAATCAATTTTAGTTAGGCATGTTTTACGGTGATGTTCCCATATTTACCGATCCTCATCACTTTTCATTACTCTCTCTCTCAAATATCACAGAATTATTTTTTCCTTTTTTTCCCAAGTCCTTGAAATTCACGATTCATTTTAGGAGTGATTTTTATGATTCCTTTTTATTAGGACTCTTGTAATTGCGTTTTTTATTCCTTTTTATGATGATTATATTTGTATACATCTATATTTTCTTTCTATTTTCATAGAATTTTGTTTGAAATTTTTATTTTCTTCATTACAATGGCGGAAATTAGTATTGCGAGGAGGGTTATAAAATGTATACATTTATTTGACGAATTTTTGGATGAACTATCTTCTTTCGATTTGTGTATTACTCAAAAGCAAACCAACCTTCAGTCAGTTCCAGTGGCAAATGAATTTCCCAAAGTGTTCCCAAAGGATCTTCCCGGAGTCCCTCCCAAACGGGAAATCGACTTCGGAATAGACCTTCCTCCAGATACATAACCAAATTGTATTCTTATAGAATGGCTCCAGTTAAGCTTAAGGACTGAAATGATCAGTTAAAGGACCTCCTAGATAAAGATTTCATTAGACCCAACATCTCTCCATAGAGTGCTCAGTTCTCATTGTGCATAAGAAAGATGATTCTCTCAGAATGTGTATTCTCAGAATGTGTATTGATTACCTGGCAAGGGGTTTCGAACTTGAGACCTCCAACATGGAAGTCCCAAGCCCAAACCACTAGGCCACCTCAAAGGGTGACTTGTTTGACCAGCTTTAGGGTGCCAACTTCATCTCAAAAATAGACATCACATCAGTCTATTATCATCTTAGAGTCGAAGATTGTGACATTTCAAAGACGGCCTTCAAGACTCAGTATGGTCACTATGAATTTGTTGTTATGTCTTTTGGACTAGCAAATGCTCCCAATAACTTTTATGGACTTGATGGACAGGATGTTCAAATAGTATTTGAATATGTTCGTCAATATCTTCATAGATGACATCCTTATTTTCTTGGAGCGAGGATGAGCATGTAAGTCATTTGAGGATTGTCTTGTGGATTCTTAAGGACCGCTGGATGTTTGCTAAGTTCGATAAATGTGAGTTTTAGTTGAAATCAATAGCATTCCTTGGTCATGTAGTCTTTGGAGAGGGCATTCAGGTTGATCCTCAAAAGACGGACGTAGTTAAGAACTAGCCTAGACCTCTCTCTCCAATTATTAGGAGCTTCTAAGGTTTAGCTGGTTACTGCAGATGGTTCGTTGAAGGATTTTCCTCTATTGCTTCTCATTTTTCTAGACTGACTCAGAAGAAGGTAACATTTTCGTGGTCCGAAGCTTGTGAGAAGAGTTTTCAGGACTTGAAGACTCAACTTACTTCAGCCCAAGTTTTGACTTTACCAGAAGGTTTAGATGGGTTTGTGGTTATTGTGATGCTTCCAGGATTGGCCTGGGTTGTGTGTTGATGCTATATGGTAAGGTTATAGCTTACGCTTCCAGGCAACTTAAAGTTAGTGAGAAGAATTACAATTACCCGACTCTTGATCTTAAGTTAGCAATGGTTGTGTTTCCTTTGAAGATTTGGAGGCACTATCTTTATGGTGTTCACGTGGTTGTGTTTATAGACCATAAAAGTCTTTAATATGTGTTTAATCAGAAGCACTTGAATATTTGCCAAAGGAGATGGCATGAGTTGTTAAAAGACTATAACATGGGCATTTTATACCAGCCAATGTAGTGGTAGATGCTCTAAGCTAGTTGTCTATGAATATTATCGCTCATGTTGAGGACGAGAAGGAGTAGTGTTTTGGATGGCGAAAGGCGACAAGGGCTTGCCTCACCACGAGGCGAGGCGAGCGCTCGCCGCTTGCCTTTATGAATTAAGGCACCAATTAATACCAAAAATTAAAAATTTTAATTGCATATATAAATATCCAAAATCTTAATAGCAATAACATATATTAGCAAACATTTCAATTCAAAAACTAATAGTAGATATTAAAAGTTTAGAACTTGAATGAACCAATAATTCAAAATACTATATTAATTAGTATAAAATTAAATTAAGTAGGGAAGAAATAATTATAGAAGAATTAATTTGTTTTTTTTAAAAAAATATAGGAAGTGAGCAGTCGAGCACTGCAACATAACAGAAGAACAAAGCACTCAGTTCACACTTCACCACCAGTCTACCACTAAAAATAGAGGTCTGAAAAATAGAGCATAGTTGTACTGCTGAAAAACAGAGAAGAAGAAGAAAAGGGAAGAACTAGAAGAGAAGAAGAGATTAGCGTAAGTCTCCAGGGGTCGTACCTGAGCAGCAGTCGTGTAAGTCGTATCTGAGCAGCAGCTTCGCGATTCACGAAGGTTGCGTAGTCTCCAAGGGTCGCAACTTGCGAAATCTGAGGAGAAGAGGAGCAGTAGTCGCGATGCCTAATCTGAGGTGAGTTTGCAAAAATACCCCAAAAAACCCTAATTTTGGCTTTTATTATTATTAAATCAAACTTTTAAAACAAAAAAAAAAAAAAAAGGCAATGCATATTGCATCGCCACGTTACGTCGCCAGTCGCCTTTTGATCGCCATGGCACGCCTTTTAGAGGTCGCCTCGCTTCGCCTTGTCGCCAAAGGTGAAAGGTGCTCGCCTTTAATAACACTGTTGAAAGAGTTAGTTCATGAGGTCCACAAGCTTGCTTGTTTGGGACATTACCTTGTGGATTCGACTAATGGTGGAGTTGTTATTCAGAATAGGTCAGAATCGTCTCTTGTGACCAATCTTACTTGAATTGAAGAAGGTAGTCCTTAAAAAGTTTGTGGAGGCTTTCTCCAAAGAAGGAAACAGTGTGCTTTGTTACCAAGATCGTTTGTGTGTTCCAGATGTTGACGGATTGAGGCAACAGATTTTAACAGAAGCTCATGGTTCTTGATACTCTATTCACCCAAGAGCCATTAAGATGTGTCGTGACCTATGGGAAATCTATTGGTGGAATGGTATGAAGAACAATATTGCAGAATTTGTGGCTAAGTGTCCAAATTGCCAACAAGTTAAGGTTGAATATCATAAATATGTCTCCGGATATCAGCTTTCCTACTTGGATGTGGGAGGATTTGAATATGGATTTTATCATAAGTTTGCCTCGCACACGTCGACAACATGATTCTATCTAGGTGGTAGTAGACTAGATGACTAAGTCAGAACACTTCCTGCCAGTTAAGACTTCTTATACAATCGAGGACTATGCTAGACTTTACATCCAGGAGTTAGTGAAAATTGCATGGGGTTCCCTTATCCATCATCTCAGATAGGAGTACTCAGTTCACCTCTTAATTTTGAAAGTAATTTCAAAAAGGTCATGGTACTCAGGTTAAAACTTAGTACATCTTTTCACCCGCATACAACTGATCAAGCAGAACGGACTATTCAAACTTTGTAGAATATCTTAAGAGCTTGCGTGATTGACTTTAAGAGTAATTGGAATGATCACTTGCCTCTTATCGAGTTTACTTATAATTACAGTTACCACTCCAGTATTCAAATGGCTCCATTTGAGGCGCTTTATGGTAGGAGGTGTACATCTCCTATAGTAAGGTTTGAGGTTGGTAAAGTAGCATATGATATGGCCTAATTCAGTTCATGAGGCTATGGAGAAAGTTCAACTTAATAGAGATAGGTTGAGAATGGCTTAAATTAGACAAAAATCATATGAAGATGTGAGGAGAAGAGCACTTGAATTATTATTGATGATTGGATATATCTGAAAATTTCACTCATGAAAGGGGTGATAAGGTTTGGTAAGAAAGGAAAGCTCAGTACCCATTATGTTGGTCCTTACAGGATTGTGAGGTGTTTTGGTAATGTGGCCTAATGAGCTGGATTTACCTGCATAGTTGACATCAGTGAATCCAGTGTTGCATGTGTCCTTGTTGATGAAATGCATGGGTGATCCCACCTCAGTTGTGCCTTTAGAGAGTGTTGGTGTGAAGGATAGTCTCTCTTACAAAGAGAGCCCAGTCGAGATTCTTAACCGTCAGGTTTGTAAGTTGAGAAATAAGGAAGTCTTTTCGGTAAAAATCCTTTGGAGGAATCAATTGGTTGAAAGAGCGACTTGGGAAGCAGAAGTAGATATAAGTTCCAGCGTGAGGTAATAGTTCCTCTATAGTACTCTATTCAGATTCATGTCTTTCCGTTAAATCCCATGTCTAAGTATGCATGCATGTTGATGAAATCAGTCCACCTTTCATGTTTTAGTTCAAAGTCAGTCACTCCATTAGTTTACATAGTTTAGCTTTAAGTTCGGGGTTCACAGATCTTTTCCCTACCTTTTTCAACTTATTAAGACTACATTCAAAGACGAATGTTCCCAAAGAGGAGATATTGTAGCCCAAAAGTTCTAAAGTCCAGATCAAATATTGGAAGTCCAGAAATTTAAGTTTGCAGAAATTATGGGAGTTATGGATGCCATCTATGGGCCGTAAATGGAACCACGAACCGTAGATGGGATCTGTCGATAAACTTTGGAGATTGTTAATTTAGCCTAAGTTTCACGAGTCGTAAATGGGCTTGTGGATCAAAGTCTTGAAACTCGATTTTTGTCTGACTTTTACAGACCACATCCACAGCTCATAAATGGAATTACGAACTGTAAATGGGTCTCATAGATCAAACTTCAGAAACCTGAGGCCTGATTTCTACGAGAGGAATCTACGACCCATAGTCCAATCCACGGTACGTAGATGGCCCTTGTAGAAATTGCCGATAGTTTTTTCCTTCAGGGTTGTTTTGATCTTTTCCCACTCTTTTAATTCTTATACTATATCGTTTTAGCCTAATTTAAGAGGGATTAAGCGGAACTTAGTCAACCTAAACCTTCTCATTCACGTCGAACACCCAAATATTAGAATTAGTACATCTTAACTCCTCTCAAGCAAAAACTAGGGTTCTTCATCTTCAAGCTTCAGTTTAAGGAATCAAGCTAGGGTCTCCATTCCAGGTGTGTGGAATTTCATCAAGGGTTTCTTTTTACTCATTGAGTCCCAAAGAAAATTGAATTTTTCAGATAATGATTTTTATAGAAGTTAGGGTTCTTATGAAAGCATGATTTTCACTATATTTTCCATTCTTCTTCTTGGATAGTTTGATTATGTGATTCCATCTATAAAATCAATACTTGTAAATAGTATTTCATGAATCCTCAAAACAAAATATTTTTCACGACTCAAAACTATGTTGTTTTTGATTGCATGTCACAGATTATCAATTTCATGATTTAGAGGTGCTTCAGATAAAATATCTATTAGTTATTATCAATTTATTAGTATTCATGAGCTATTCAGAATATCACTTTTATTCAGTTTATTTGTATTATCAATTTAAATTCAATTGGGAAGTGTTACTTAGCACCAACCGAATTTACGGATAAAGGTTCATCTGTTAGTTAGGACTGAGACCTACAGTAGCAATCCATAAATCCCAAAACTACGTGTCACTATAGGATTATAAGGGTCACCCGTCAAACTAGGACTTACTCCTTTATGGACATCAGCTTAGCGGTACCATATTGATCACCCCCCATATCTTGGCAAGGTATAGTGGGCCCTCTTTGATGGGGATTATAACATTGAACTCCATGTTTAGCTCACATGGTTATATGTTGGTTATTAGTATCTCCCACAGTCCAGTCTCAGATGTTGCATGACCTTGTAGTCAGTTATCCCAGTTTTCAGCATTTATCAGTTACGTGTTTTACCACTCGATTATTTCACTTACTAAATACATTCAAAGTACAGACCGCATACTCTTCGCATTATATTGTTTTATAATATAGGCTCGAACGTTTAGCATTCATCCCGCGGTTAGTATGACTTCCAATCAGCTCAGCAGCACGTTTGGTGAGTCCTCATCTTTTGAGGACAACCTTTATATTTCTTTCAATAGTTAATCTTTTAGTTTTCAAACAATTAGAGTTAGTTAAGGGCTTGTCCTAGCAACTCATCTTAGTAAAGGCATTCAAATAGACAATCAAATATGCATGTTAGCTTTGTGTTGTCTTCAGATGAACTCGCTTTTGAGTATTTAAATTTTATATTTCAAACCACTCAGTTATTTTAGTTTAGCTTCTGCATTCAAATGAAGTTATTGTTTACATAAATCATAGTGTCATGCTAGGCCATGGGTTAGTTTGGATCACTTGTGGCTCTAAGCACCGTATTACGACTAAGAGATAGTCTCGAGTGGTGATAGATGGAAATTTGACCATCCAGAAGGAGAGACAGGATTTCCCAACATGTATACAGTGCACTGTTTGAGAAGAGAGAAATCAAAGGAGTTTTGAGGATAAGCACCACAACATCTAGAAGTTGAAGATGAAATGCTTAATCGCTTATTATTTTGGTGCAAGCAGGAAGGTTTAATAGAAGCAGAAGATATTTTTGATGATTTAGACAACAGTAAGAAGAAACGTAGATAGGAAGGCTTCCTTTTATTTGTAATTTGTTTATTATTTTGGGGGACTATACAGTTGTTATAGTATACCTGTTAATATATAGAATGCTACCAATATCAAAAAAGAAAAATGACAACGCTACAACTGTTATTCAATTTTAGTCCTACGCATTTAACTTATCAAGAAAAACAATTAAATCCTATGCATTTTCCTGTAATTTCTTCAGATATAGGTCATTAGAAAATAATATGCTTAAGAGTTAAGACAGTAACTTCATCAGTATTACAGCCAGCTTCTTTTACGGATGAATAAAGACACCAACGACTGACATTCAAGGACTATATGATGACCTGTTGTAGAGATTTTCATATCTAATATCAATAGAAGTGCTAACCTATTAAATGTTCACAATTACCCAAAATTTCAAGCAATGGTATCCCGAAACATCATTTGAGACAAAATTAGCTAGAATGAAGTTTGCCAACCTTGATAATAATATTGTTGAGTAATGGCTTCATCAAACCAGATAGAGAGTAATTCTCAATAAAGTTCTCAGAAAATTGGCATTCTGTTGAGGCAAATTGTGAATTAAGAAAGTAAAACAGAAACGATGAGTAAAACCTAGAAAAGGAGGAAACCTCCAGATAACAGATTCTCCTATTCCATATTCATCTTTTTGCTGCAAAGAAGTTTGAGCAGTTGAATTAGAGCTCTGTCAAAGCCAGTCAGAGAGACAAGACAAGAAGCACTGAGTAAAAAATTAGAATCTGGAGAAAACAATTTCTCCTGATCTTGCTATGGAAACAATATATAGTTGCATAGGAGACATCCTGTCACGACCCGAGCCTACACCCTGGACATGGCCGGGACTCGAAGACCATTGTTGGTCCCCAAGCGAACCCTCATCCTGGCTGACTACAAGCGGAAAACTGATTCAAGCATACAAAGCTTAAAAACTGAAATAAAAGTTCATAAAACTTAAATATAAACTTTAAGTCCAAAGAAAACTCTGTATAATAAAATATATATAACTCGCGATAAAAAGGCAACTTTAGTCTTTAAAACATTTAATAAAATAAATGATACAGACTTATCAACTGTACTGACTATCTATGAAGCCTCTAACTGATAAAGATGGAAGTCGGGACAAGACCCACGACATCCTAACAATTGATATAACTGAAAGGTAAATGAAATCCTCCGAAACCAAGGAGGCTCACCATAGCTAACTCGAACTCTCGGATGTATCAACGAAGCTCCTGTTGATGATCCTGAATACCTGTGTCTGCATCATGAAAAGAAGCAGGCCAAATGGCTCAGTACGTGGAATGTACGAGCATGTAAGGGGAATTCTAAAACATAAACATAAGCTTGAAACTTGATAAAAAGGAAACATACTTGCCTGTTTTCAATCTTACTCAACTCAAGGAATACTCCAAACTACTCAAACTTACTCAACTCAGAAGTACTCAAGGATAAGATACTCAACTCAGAGATTAGATACTCAACTCAAGGATATGATATTCGACTCAAAGATATGATATTCGACTCTGGATACTCAACTCTGGATACTCAACTTTGAATACTCAACTAAATATGACTGAACTCATTTCAATATAAAGCAATTTAAAACAAGTGCAATATAAAGAAACAAACTGTTTAAAAACATGCTGTCAAATCTGTGTGTATGCAATGATACAACATAACTCTGAAATGTATATAAAAATACAATAAACTGATGTATATAAAAATACAATAACTTCTGTGGGAGTTTCTCTAACCGACAACCATCACATAAGAGCTATAGTGATGATACAGCGATCTACCTCACGCTGCCAGCGCATCCTATACCCGACCAAAGGTATAGGACCTGAACTACTAATGGGTCCACTAGTCTATGTGAAAAAGGTTCATCTAAAAAGTATGACCCTTTTCTACCCATGATGGCTACATGGTTTATGGGGGCTGTGAGTTGTCTGAACTCTCCCCCATATCGGTGCTCAATACTACTCCCAAAATATACTAGCTCTTATGTTTTAAAAACATACTTTTTTTCTGCTGATTTGAGATAATTGCTCAAAAACTTAGCTCAAAGGCTATCTTGGAAATTTCAGTTTCCCTGCTTGCTTCATTTAGAAAGCTATTACTCTTTTCTGAAAACTAGCCCGAAAGCCCTTTGGAAATCTCAGTTTCCGTTCTTATTTAAATGTGAAAACATTTATAAACTCTTTGGGAATACTTAGTCCCCATATACTTTTGAAGAAAAGGACTTCAAACTTTACTCTTTACTCTTTACTGAACTCAAAACTTAAGTCTTTAAACAAAGTTAAAACGTTTGTAAAAGACTTCTTAAAATATGGTTCATACCGAATTATGGACATGAACTACTAAATGCAAGGTTTTCAATAACCATAGATAGAACTCAAATACTTGAAACTCAAGAACTTCAATGATACTACTAATTTCAAGAATGCTCAACTCAGAGGATTCATGCGGAATTATGAGCATGAACGACTCAACTCAAGGACTCAAAGATACTTCTCTTCTTAAGACTGCTCGACTTATAGGATTCATGCGGAATTATGGGCATGAACAATTCAACTCAAAGACTTTATGGGTAACATGTAATAGTCCCATGCTTAGAAATATAATCTCAAAGGGGATTAGGAACTCAATACTCAAGACTTAGAACTTGAAGATACTACTCCTCTCAAAGATACTCAACTTCTGGAGTTCATGCGGAATTTATGGGCATGAACGACTTGACTCGTAAGTCTACATAACATTATGAAACTCATGTATGTGACTCTTCTCATTCTTTGACTTACTTTCTCAAAACTTAGTTCAAATCGATAGTTGATCTCAAAGGATTCACAATTGAACTCAAAGGCTTTCTTGAACTCTACTCTTAACTCTCTCTTGAATTTGAATTATGAATTCAAGAGTTATGATTCATGATATGAAGGATCTCAATAACAATATAGATATTCGATAATTAGGAATAGAACTTTTAAAACAAACATGAATTCAAGAACTCAAAATCAACTTATCTCAAGAATACTCAAATCTAGGGAAAGTATCCTATATTACTCTTTTTCTGATTTGAAAGTAGATGTAGGGCGTGAGGATGAACTAGTCAAACACTATGATAGCCTTACATACCTAGAAGAACAAGATTCTTCAAGAATCTTGAAGAATCTTGAAGAAGAACTTGATTAGAAGCCTTGAAACCCTAGCTTGAAGGTAAACAATCAAGAAGACCTTTCTTGAGATTCTCGAGTTAGTTTCTTAAAATCTCTATAGCCAAAAAATATGATTTTCATGAGTGAAGATGAAAATCTGATTGTTTTGAGCTTTTTATTAGTCAAGAATTTCGTTGATGGTTTTCTTGGAGGTAAAAAGACAAAAACCGATTATTTTCAATATTTTCCCGTCGGCTAATTCGTAACAGCACTGTATAGGTTACTAAAATAGTCATAACTTTTTACTCAGATATTGGATTGACGTGAAATTGGTGGGGTTGGAAAGTAGATTCAATTACCTTTAATTGGATAGGTTATGACTCATGTAACTCTTAATATTCTAAGAGATATGGTCGTTTAAAATTGACCTAAGCAGAATCTTACTTCAAAACTTAATAAACTTCAAGAACACTTATCAAGAACTCATCAAGAACTTAAATCCATAAATTTCAAGAACGAAATTACGCTGAATAAATCATGATTGGCGTGTGGGTGAAGGAACCCAACACTATGGAAGCTTACATACCTCTTAGGGATCAAATCCATGGCGAAAATCCGCTACAACACGCAAAAATCTCGACGAACGCTTGATCCTCTCCTCTTTTCTCCTCTTTCTCCTCTTTTCTCTTCTTGAACTCTCAACTAAAACCCTAGGTGTATTTTAGAATTATAAAACTGAACCTAATCAGATTAGACCCCTAAAATATTACTAAAAACGAATTAAATCTGTTTTGGTAAGGAAAAGACCGAACTACCCCTCTAAAACCCGGTTTTGACTTTCCTTAACTGGACAGCCTAACTTCAAAAGGTCATAGCTCACTCATCCGACCTCGAAACTTATCAAACTCAGCGGCGTTGGAAAGATAATTCAAAGATCTTCGCTACGGTATCTGGTAGCACACCTAATTCATCTTGAGCTAGGAGTTATGGTTGTTTGGAGTTGACCCAAAACTCATACTTAAGCATAACTTGCAAAATTTCAGATTTTGCTATTTCCAATTTAATTCTTTTTGAAACTTAAGGTGCTACATCTAGTGACCTTAACACTTAAGAAATTTTAAATTCCTTGGTAAAATCTCACTCACTACGAAGAACGGTTCGGGTCTTAGCTCAAAAATTTTCTGGGGTGTTACACATCCTTTCTCCAATTCAATAAAGACTTGCAACAACTGGAAATACAAGAGCATTCATGGGGAACAAATCAATGCAGCTGAACAAGGAAATTAACTAGATGCTACAACACTAATTACCACCAAACCTAGAAAATTAATCAGCGACATGGTTTGACAATGAAACTAACATATGTAAATGTTATTATTATAATCAAGGTTTCCTCAACTAAAGAGTTATTTCTCAACATATTTCAATTTGATATGTTTTAATTTGCCCATATATAGAAACAACAACAGCATGCTCAGAGTAGTCTCACAAATGAGGTTTGGGGAAAGTAGGCTGTACACAAACCTTACCCCTACCTTTGTGAGGTAGAGAAGTTGTAAAGAGAAGTTATCGAAGCAGGGAAAATGTGATAGCAAAATAACAAGATACAAAACAAATACAAATAGTATCACATTGATAAAGAAATTAAGTGATTACTAACTACTACTGCTAATAGACTCCACGTACTCTGTTCTAGTCCAGCTTAATCTAAAACTTTTAGACTAGTATATGTGAGCTAGATTTCCAACATGATTTTGCAAGCTGTAGAAGTTGTTCAACTTGACCAAGATAGCGCCCTCTTTTTGTCATCCCTGCAGCTTTCCAGATTTTGTATTGAACGCATGGCGTAGCTAGGACCCTTCAAATTCTGTTTGAGCCTAAATAGTAGAGAAGAAGTTGTGAGCAAGGATTAAATGAATGTTTGTTCCCAATGTTCTAAAGGAACCATTTAATCCACAAAAAGAGGGATCGAATCCCACCTATGTAATATTCCCCTCTATAGAGGACCCCATTAAAGATTGTTGTTACTCTCCTTCCAAATCCCTCAAGTCCAATTTTTCCTTTTCCTTATTGCCCTTTACTGATCTTAATTACAATCTTGCCAGACTATTGCATATAGACAATCTAGCCAGACTATTGCAAGTTTTGGTATGCGACACAACAATTTTTTAATTCCTTTACACAAGTATTTATTCCATGAAGGACTTACTCACATCAATATTGACCCTCAATGAAGAGAAGAAACATACAACTTGATCAAGAATATCTTAAGACATTTTTAGAAAAACAACGAATAGAACAGAATGGGAACTTGAAAATCACCTGTCTCAGAGATGGTCCTCCACACAAGACCAAAGCAAGAAGGAAGGGTTACAAACTGTTTGATATCAAGCTTCTTGTTAATAAACCCAACTCCCAGACGATGGCAAATCCACTCGAATCTCATTTACATTTAACCACAACAAGAATCTCTTCCTTCTAAATCAGTAATAGACCCAAGACTCAGCTTCCCAGTAACCTTGTCAGCATAATAAACCAAATACTCAAACTCCACATAACAAGTAAAACTTCCAATGTTCCATCATCGGAAAGACTGTAGGATTTCACAGAGCGCCTTGGGGAAGGTTGAATTTTGTGAGTTGGGGTTAGTGGGTAGATTCACAGAAAAACAAGAAGGAGATAAGAGGAGTAGGAGGAGGAGAATAGTCATTTGGACTAAAAACCTCCATTGTTGGATTGAAACTCTCCCCATTGTTCTCCAGAGAAAGAGGAGTAGGACGAGTGGGATGAAAGTGATGGTTGTACACAACGGTTAAATAGTTGTACTGGAAATTGAACGTTGTCAAAATGTGGGTGACATTCAAAATTTGTATGATGTCGCACATCAATCAATAAACTTAGGTATAAGTCCCATAAAGTTATTTTAAAAAAATAATATTCTCTCTATTCATATTAATTGATTATTTTATTAAAAATTGTTGTCTCAGGTCCGTTATTTAACTTGCTAAATCAAGAAAAATATTAATTAAAAAATTCATAAATCACCCTTGTTATTAATTTTTTTTTTTGAAAGTGTTCATATTTGTTTGTAAAATTCCCAAAAAAAAAATTTAAGGCGTGAATTAGTAAAATTATATTCTTATTTATATTTTTTTAATATGTGTGTAAAAAAAAAAATGATCAACTAATAAGAGACGAATGGAGTAATAATAAATTTTACAAGAAAATTAGTGAAACATAAATAAATTTGACCACCAAAATAATAAATTTAAATTAGTCATTAAAACAAAAAAGTCAAAAAAAAAAAAATACGGTCAAATATGTTATTAAAATATTTACAAATTTAAGTAGAAGTTGAATTCCAAAATTTTATAGTCAAATATGTTTTTCGTAGTTCAACTTTCAAAAAAAGTGAAAAAATTTCATGATCAAATGAGTTCGAAATTAAACGCACGAGGAACGCGTAAGGTATTGATACTATTAGGTACCATTCCAATTGTCCAAAAAATTGTTTCTCCATGATTAACTCCTAATCGTGAGAGTAAATTTTTCTGAAATGCACACAAAGTTATTGCCCTGAAAAATCAAATTAATTCATTGAAAAATTTATTGCTTTAGCCATAAGCAGCTCATATGGCGAAAGACTTATAAAATATACCTAGGGTTCAAATTTCTTCATATTTTGAAGGTTATGAGTATGACATTAATGACCACCAACTGCAATTGTCTTCTTGATTAGTGCAGTCTCTCAAGATAATTATGTTGATTATGATGTGAAGTGTTTCTCAATTAAGTTTAAATTTGTGGTGAACTTGAATCAACCAATCAATCAGCATTGTTCTAGTTGATCTCAAGTTGTGAATCCATATAATGATGAACTCTTCAAATTAAAATTTTTACATTCAATATGAACAGGTTGAACAATCAATCTATTAACAACTATTAATTGAATCTCACCTTGAAAACATTTACTACGTTTGTTAGTTTAAAGATTATTATGTCTTTATCTATTACTCTAAAGTTTTAAATGTAAGATAAAGTTGTTTGTTCGTCATTGATTCTCCTAGTATCTCTTTCAATCAGCATTTTTAAGAATATTCATGTTAGATAGATGGATAGATAGATCTATAGATTTAAGCTAATAGGTCACTAGTTAGTACTGAGTGATTGATTTTATTGATGATTGCACAAAAAGAACAAATATTTACATAATACTTCATGAAAAAAATTATGAGGTAGGAAAATGGGAGAAATGAATTACAAGGTAGAAAATTGAATCCTCACCAAAAAGATAAAATTTAATGTAATCAACCAATTGAGCTACTAAGATTAAACTAGCTAGAATTAAAAAAAAAAAAAAAAAACTAAAACTAGATCAAGCTTTACTTCTAAAATTAGAGTAAGCTTTACATTGTGTATGGTATGCCTATTATAACACCGCATAACTCTATCTTCTATCGTAAGAATATAAGCTTGAACCGGGTGATGTCCTACTTGTGCTGATGTGTTAAGGTCTATTCCTATGTGCGGGAAGTGCATTGGAAGTAGTTTGGGTCATAAGAGACCTCTAGTACTTAGTTGAGTTCAAAACATTCCTACTAGCTAAGTTTTTCGCATTAATTGACTCAAGGGTCAACTTCAAATGATCATATCTCTCAGTATATAATGCATTAGGTAGTCTATGACCTATCAAAATAAAGGTCTATAAAGCCTTCTTTCCAACTCCACCAAGTTTGTCTCATTTAGAATTCTGAGTATAAAGTTATGACCGTTTTACCAGAGACTACCACAACAGAGTTTTTAAATTCAGTAACTACTTGATCTACTGGTTGTAAATCGAAGTACGACCCATACTATTAATTCATGGAAAAAGTTATAAAAGTCATCTTTTGGGTTCAATTCGTACAGACCGAGTTACGGGTCGTAGAAGCATCTACGAGCAATATTGGGCCCATATAATGAAGTTTTGAATGTTGTTTTTGGGCTTGATTTCTGCTGATCTAGTTACCAGTCTTTAACCAAATTACAGGCCATAATTTGGGTTCATAGAATGAACTTCAGAAACTCAAAATTTTAGTCTGACTTCCAAGGATGAGAGCTATGGCCCGTAGATCAAAGCACATACTATAGATGGTCTCGTGAAAGGTTTTCAATAGTTTTTTTTATTGGGGTTTCCTTTTTCTTTTCCCAATTTTTCTAAGTCGAAGCCACGATATTACGCATATCCTGAAAGAGTTTTCACGCTTGAGACTTAGTTCCTAAGCCACCGTAAGTAAGACAAAAGCTAGGATTTTCAAGCATCTTCTTGAAGTTTCTTTAAGAACTTTATT
>NW_026020705.1:1231592-1466592 GCF_900185275.1 Solanum verrucosum
TATTTTACAGAATTAGAAATAAAAGTAACAACGATATTTTTGTAGCATTAAAAAAGAGAAAAAATAACAATTAAAGATTTAGACTCTCCCAAAAAAGTAACAAATAACAAAAAAAAAAAAAAATCTTAATTTACGTATTATTTTATTTTAATTTGAATTTTTTAAAACATCAGAGTATTATAACCAAAAAAATGATAATAGCTAAGATTGAATCCAAAAAAATAGGTGACAAATAGCAAAAAGATTCCTCTTTTCAATATTTTTCAACAATATTTATCTATGTACAATATTGATTAAAAATTTGAATATGTACATTTTAAATAATTAAATTTAAAATGTAATTAAATTTTCTGTATTAGATGTTTAAAATAGTTTTTGTCTATAAAATAATCTTAATATTAAACTTGTCATTTTTCGTAATTTGACTCTCAAAAACACTTTTTAAAGAAAATTAGTCAAACACAAATTGATTATCAAAAGCATTTTTCAAACGAATTTGCCAAACACAAATTGGTTTTTTTAAAAGCACTTTTCAAAAAAGTTACTTTTAAAAAGTGCTTCTAACAATAAGTTGTTTTTAGTAGCTAACAGACTGCTAACCAAGTATTTGTCCAATCAGTAGTAATTCTTCTTATTTTATGTGGTATTCGACCCAATCTTGTTTGGATTACTATATTAGCATATGATCGTGTTGCATCATCTTCAAATGTAATTTTGAGAGTATCAAATTTTAGCATCGTTACAAAAACAAATACGATCTTACTTAATGGTGTTTACTATGATAACGTCTATTTATATTCCATGCCATTCTATTTGTTTTTGCTATGAATCAGGTTATCATAGCAATTAGCACATCAAGCACTAGCCATTCAACTTGCATCTGTAGTAGCAACTGTTGCAGTTGTAGGTGTTGCACAAGCAACTAATCTGCCTGAGGAGATTAATGTGTTTGTGAACATGAATAAGGAGATTCACTAGGTAAATGTTATTGTGACACCTTGTGTGAATGTTACGTCCTTCAAGATGAATGTGTGCATTTACACCATACTCAAGACTGAGGAACAATGTCATAATTTTAATGATGATGACTCTCAACAACACTTGAAGAACTTCATGGAGGTGCACATTGCACAAGCAAGCTAAATTTCGATTAACTATTAACATATGATAAAAAACCATAAAATATTTCGTTTTGGAAAGGAGAAAACATGAAATAATATACTTGTCATTTGGTAGAGTGTATAAAAATAGTGTTCAATAGAGTGTATTAGCTATGCATATATTATTTCTTTGATATATTAAAAATAGTATGCATTGCATAAAAATATTTATTTACAAAAATATCCTCCACAATTATGGTGGAAAAGATGTAAAAGGGCCTTTGAGAGGCAATAGGGTCTTTAACAATGCTAATACATGTATTAAATCCTTTGCATTGCTAATACCTTGAAATCCATGTTATTAGTATTACACTCCTCAGTACACAATAGAGTATATAACTAATACACTCTACCAAACGACTTATGTTTCTTTCTCTCTTTTAACAAAATAATAACTCCATTTTCGATTCATTGAAAAAAAAAAAATTAAAAAATTGAAGTCCCTATAGTATTTATTTATTACCTCTTAAAAATAGCATTTTGTTTCCCAATTCTTCAGTTTTTGAGTATATCTTTACAACCAGGTGGAGAATCATGCTCAAACTGTACATTCCTGCCAAGTATTATACCATCTAGCATTGCAGCAGCAACATACGCAGTAACAATAAAAGAAGCTACTCAAATTTGAAATTCAACTCCAACACTGGACTACATCCAATCCATTTCTTTCTTTATTTTTTCTCTAATCTTTTTGCGGAAATTGGTGGAACAGGGCAGGAGGTGGGGGAGGAAGAGAACCATACATCAAAGATAAGCTCGTTATACATGATATATTAGTGGAATCTTAATTTTCTTGATTATACATCTAGTACATTCTCGGCTTCAAAAGACGTGAATAGATGAAGTAGATGATATCTCCATCTGCTCCAACTTTTGGCTTGATATGCATATTAGATCCCAGGCTACTCTGTAACAAACATTTCCATATTATTGACAGGAGCCGAAAGCTGTAAAAATGAGAGACCAGTCAGCTTGAAATATCAAATCCTGACAAGAAGATAAAGTTCAGACCACGGATGTAAAAGTGTTTTTCTACTTTTTCTAACATACAGTGAAAAGTATTGAAAGAGTAAAACATCAACCCAACAGAGGTCATCCCAGAGTATCACCTAACCATCAGATAGACAATACCAATAGTAAACTGAAACAAAACAATTACTGCATAATCAATCTATAATAGAAATTAACAGTCGAAAACTTTGCTCGTTACAAGTCATAACACCTAGAAGCTTTCCTATATCACAATATGATACTTTTGATTTGAAAGGAAAACCTTTTGAGAATATGGTTCAATAGGATGAGAAATTGCTACATATGACCTTCGGAACCAAAAATGGTGAGGGTTAGACATCTCATCAGGAAGCACTAATACAGTAAAGTTGATAAAGCTTTGAAAAGATAAATCCCATCAAGTACCATGTGTATAACGTGTTTTCATCCTCCCTTCAAGAAGTACAATCGAAGTGGTATTTGAACTAGATGTAGGTTAAAACCAACAAGAGATTATGCTACAATTGAACCGAGGTCTTATCACCATTCATATTTGAAAGTAGTACAATGTCAAAGAAAATTTACTTCCCTTCCTTGTCTACTTTCACTCAACACACTTCACCAGTAGGGTTTGGTATTAACATAGGAGAATGATCAACAGATTACAGGGAGTTTTTGCATAGGTTTGAGAAATTGCAGACAGGGGATGAAAAAGTGTGTCAAGGGAAGTAAAAGCTACAAAGTCTCCACAATTTTGTTTATTTTTATTGACCTAGTTTCAGGAGCTAAATTAGCTCATTTTGGACAACTTGAAGATTGTATGAGCTGATCTTAACAATAGATAAATTAAACATCAAAATCAGTTGAAAACTTGGTTTAAAAAACCACAAGAATGCCATTAGCCAAGCTCCTTTCCTTTTATCATAAGCTTGCAACGTGTTTTTTTGGGAACTTACACATCTTTTTGGGAGGAGAAATGGATTGGTCATGGACCGTTGAAACAAATATATCCAGACATCTACAACTTATGCCAACAACAAGATGCAACAGTGGCTGAAGTATGGTCGTAGATGCTTTTACGGGTCGTAGATGGGCTTGATGATCAAAGTACTAGAATTCGATTATTGTCTGACTTTTACAGACTACGTTTACGGATCATAAATGAGTCCCGTAGATCAAACTTCAGAAACTCAGTATTTAGGCCAAATTTCTATGAGAGGAATCTATGGCCTGTAGTTCAAGATGGCCCTCGTAGAAGCTGCCGACAGTTTTTCCTTCATGGTTGTTTTGATCTTTTTCTACTCTTTTAATTCCTATACTAAATCGTTGTAGCCTATTCTAAGAGAGGCTGCTAGAATAGGAATAGATGTACACAATCCTACTTAGAATAGGAATAGGAATAGGAATAGGAATATGAATAATATTTAGTATCCTTCTTGGTAAAGGATTGTATTATAGTGTATAATAGGGTCTCCATGTAATAATGTCAATTCACAATTCAATAATATTTTTCTCCTATACTTCTCACAGAGATTAAGGGAAACTTAGTCGACCTAAACCTTTCCATTAACATCCAATACCCAGAGATTAGAATCAATACGTCTCAACTCCTCTAAAGCAAGAACTGGGGTTATTTAGCTTCAAGCTTCGGTTCAAGGAATCAAGCTAGGGTCTTCCATTCGATTTAGTAGTCTTATCATGTTCAATTTTGTAGTCTTATCATGCATATTTCACATATTCAGTATGTGAGAAATATATGAGAAAAATATTATTGAATTGTGTTTTAATTATTACATAGAGAACCCTATTTATAGACACTATGATACAATTCCTTACCAACTAGGAGACTATAAACTATTCATATTATGTGTAGGATTGTGTATATCTATTCTATTCTAACACTCCCCCTCAAGCTGGTGCATACAAATTATATATACCTAGCTTGTGATCCTGCCCAATCAGCGTTTGTATATCCGGTGATATGCTCATGGCCTTGATCCTCGAAGAGTAGTCCTTTACTAGGAGCTGACTTTATATATCGCAGAATATGAACAACTGCTTCCCAATGACTATCACAAGGAGAAGTCATAAACTTACTACAACACTCACAGGAAAAGAGATGTCCGGTCTAGTCACCGTGAGATAATTCAACTTTCCAACCAGCCGTCTATACCTTTCAAGATTACTGAGTTGCTCCCCCCTGTCCTGGAAGGAGTTTAACATTCGGATCCATAGGTGTG
Organism: Solanum verrucosum; assembly: GCF_900185275.1. NCBI lineage: Eukaryota > Viridiplantae > Streptophyta > Magnoliopsida > Solanales > Solanaceae > Solanum > Solanum verrucosum. The sequence continues at coordinate 1,235,983 of NW_026020705.1, forward strand.
TCAATGGGTTTACATCCCATCATTCCTGTCTCCTCAAGAATGTCTAAAGCATACTTGCGTTGAGAAATAACAATACCTAATATAGATTGAGCAACCTCAATACCTAAAAAATACTTCAGTATGCCGAGGTCTTTAGTTTGGAAATGCTGAAAGAGATACTGTTTCAAATTAGCGATACCAACTTGATCATTGTCGGTGATAACGATATCATCAACGTAAACAATCAAATAAATACACAGATTTGGTGTTGAATGCCGACAAAACACAGAGTGATCAGATCCACTATGAGTCATGCCAAACTCCTGAATTATTGTGTTGAACTTTCCAAACCAAGCTCGAGGAGACTGTTTCAGACCATAGAGTGACCGACGCAATCGACACAAGGCTACTAGACTCCCCCTAGCAACAAAACCAGGTGGTTGCTATTATAGACTTCTTCCTCAAGATCATCATGCAGAAAAGCATTCTTAATGTCCAACTGATGTAGAGGCCAATGACGAACGGCAGCCATAGATAGAAAAAGATGGACGGATGCTATTTTGGCCACAGAAGCGAAAGTGTCACTGTAATCTAGCCCAAATATCTTAGTATACCCTTTGGCAACAAGGCGAGCCTTAAATAGATCGACTTGACCATCTGGACCAATTTTAACCGCATAAACCCAACAACAACCAACAATAGACTTACCTGTAGGAAGGGAGACAAGCTCCCAAGTACCACTCGAATGTAAAGTAGACATCTCATCAATCATAGCCTGCCTCCATCCAGAGTGAGAAAGTGTTTCTCCTGTAGTCTTAGGGATGGAAATAGAGGACAAAGATGATACAAAGACATAATGGGGTGAAGATAAACGATGATAACTCAAGAAAGTATAATGTGGATTATTATTTCGAGTAGATCTTGTACCTCTTTGAAGTGTAATCGATTGGCTAGCAGGAGGCAAGGCCGCAGAGGGAGCAGGATCTGACACATGACATGAATCATTTGAGACTATTGTTGGACGTGGACGCCGATGATAAGTTAGGAGTGGTGGCACTACAACTGGAGATGGAGAAGTAACCGTAGGTCCCTCAAAAGTCGGTACAGGCAAGACTTGAGGTATGGGTAAGACCTCAGAGACATCAGCATGATCAGAAGATGTGTAGTAAGGTTGAGATTCAAAGAATGTTACATTGGCAGACATAAGATACCGGCGGAAATCATGTGAATAGCAACAATTTCCTTTTTGAACTCGAGAGTAACCAAGAAAGACACATTTAAGAGCATGAGGGGTTAATTTATCTTTTCCTGGGGATAAGTTATGAACAAAGCATGTGCTCCCAAATACACGAGGAGGGATAGAATAGAGATGTGACTGAGGATACAATATGGAATGTGGAATCTGATTCTGAATAGAAGATGAGGGCATTCTATTAATTAAATAACAAGATGAAAGAACTGCATCACCCTAAAAACGCAGCGAAACATGGGATTTAATAAGGAGAGTGCGAGCAGTCTCAATGAGATGCCTATTCTTTTTTTCTGCTACACCATTTTGCTGAGGAGTGTACAGACAAGATGTTTGGTGAATAATTCCTTAGTGAGACATAAACTCCTGAAACTGGAATGATAAGTATTCTAAGGCATTATCACTACGAAAAGTACGAATAGAAACACCAAACTGATTTTGCATCTCGAATAATCATCAATGAAACTAACAAAATAACGAAATCCTAAGGTGGAACTAACTCTACTAGGACCCCAAATATCAGAATGAACTAATGAAAAAATAAACTCTGAATGCCCCTCGGTACCACGTGAAAATGTGGCACGAGTGTGTTTCCCAAGTTGACATGACTCACAATCTAATTTAGATAAACTAGGCACCATCTGTTGCAGTTTGGATAGACTCGGATGTCCCAAACGTTTGTGAATGAGGTCCGGAGGATCTGTAACAGAGCATGTTGTGAAGGAATTTGAAGAGGTAAGATAGTAAAGGCCTTGTGATTCATGTCATGTGCCAATCATTTGTCCCTAGCTGCGGTCCTGCATGAGAAAAGAATCATCAAAAAAGGTTATGCTACAATGTAGGGCACCTATCAAACGACTAACAGATGCCAGATGCCAGATTAAAAGGAGAACTAGGGACATAGAGAACAGAGTGTAGAGTGAGAGAAGATAGGGGTGTGGCTTTTCCAACCCCTTTTGGTTTTGTTTGGATCCCATTGGCCAAAGTAATAGAAGGAAGAAATTATGAATAAACAATACCTGACATAAGTGATTTGTTACCAGAAATATGATCAGAAGCGCCTGAGTCCATGACCCATGATCCATGAGTATTAGACTGTGAAACACAAGCAAAAGAATTACCCGCAACAACAACATCATGTTGAACAACCGAAGCTACTTGTGGAGACATTTGCTTACTTGCTCGATATTGAAGGAACTCATCATATTTTGATTGAGCAATATGAGCATTATGAGATGGTCGATCAGGCGGAGCAACAAATGCTTCCTGTGGAGATGTTTGCTTACTTGCACAATTACAAAGGAACTCATTATATTCCTTTAGAGCAACAGGATCATAACTGGGTGGTGGATCATGCAAAGGATGACATATGTCACGAGTGTGTCCAGACTTATGACAATAACTACACTTGGATCGAGGTTTTCCAAGACGACCTCCTCCTCGTTGATTCTCCATAGATTGATATGCTTGTTTTTCTATGGTTTGAGATGCGAGAGCAGATGAGTCAATGGTAGGTGATGAAACTACTTTGTGGCTGGGAGGCGCGGCAACACAAAGTAGACGAGAGAATAATTCATCCATTGTAGGAATTGTAGGGCTAGCTAAAATTTGATCACGCACAGAATCATGGTCAAGAGGAAGGCTAGCAAGGGTAAGAACTAGAAACAATGTTTGTCTCTGTTCTTGTTATTTTTCCACAATCATAGTAACTGGCATCAACGTGTCGAATTCCTCTGTGACTGCCTGTCCCAAGTAGACATATTAGATTCTTGTTTCTTTAAGTTGGTAAACCGAGCTATCACATCATAGAATCGAGATATGTCATTAATGTATAAAGCACGAGCCTTTTCCCAAACTATATAACACATCTGGAATGGGCGAAACAAAGGCATCAATTTGGAATCAATAGAACGCCATAGGAGACTACATAATTGAGCATCTACTTTCTCCCATTATGCTTTGGCTTTTGCATCTTCCTCACTAGTCTTTGCCTTTACATCTACCACATAAGTCATGTTTGTTAAGTGATCTTGGACACCTTGACCCTTGCACTACAACTCAACTGAGAAAGCCAAGATAAATAGTTTGAACTTCCCAATAAAAGTTCTGAAGTGATTATAGGGCTAGAACTTCCGATCCCCATATTTTTAGAACCAAAAACATATCACCCAAAACACATTATGCTAAATTTGTTTTGGAAACAACAAAAAACTTGATTATAGAGATCTGATTGTCGGAAAATTCAAATCTCAAAGAAAAAGTCGCCGGAAACAGCTTGGAAATAGCCGAAACCCTAATTCCAGCGATCGGATCTGCTCAAAAACAGTTTGGGCGTCGAAATGGCTGGACGACCCCAATGGAGAATGCATACTTAGCCGCTTACCAGTTGAAAGGAGTGGCTCAAATTTGGTGGAAAGGATGACAGAGGGGTTAATGCAGGTCCAATGAACTGGGAGAAGCTTGTGGCTGCATTTGTGGCTGCATTTCTAGACAGGTTCTTTCCGCTTGAGCTAAGGGAGGCCAAGGTCTAGGAGTTTATTAATCTGAAGCAAGGGAACATGTCGGTGAAGGAGTATTCCTTGAAGTTTACCCAACTCTCCAAGTATGTTGCATCTATGGTGACCGACTCCAGGTCCCATATGAGCAAGTTTGTTTTAGGTGTTTCAGAGACTAGTAAAGGTGTATAGAACTGCTATGTTGATCAAGGAGTTGAACATCTCTAGGTTGATAACTCATGCTCAATAGATTGAGGAAGAGAAGGTCAAGGAGAGTACTAGGGGGAGTAAGAGGGCTACAACAGACAGTGTGGACTAGTCTCCACAGAAGTTAGGTGGTGGAAATCGCTCTCATTTTCATCATAAGTTTTGAGGTTCAGCCCCATCCTTTGCTAGTGCCCCAATACCCAAGTTCATACAGGAGAACATGGATAGGGCACCAAGCTCTAAGTCCCAGGGTAGAACCACTAGTGGTTGTACCTTTTTGGTTTATCAGAAGTAAGGTAAGAACCATCTCAGAGGGTGTATAGCTAGTAGTGGTAATTGTGTTGGATGTGGCAATTCAGACCACAAGTTAAGGGAATGCCCAATGGCATCAGGTAGGGGTAAGGATATTTACCAGCAGACTCAGCCTAACACTTCAGCAGCTCCAACAGGTCGCCCAACTCTATTATATTTTACTTTTGTTGTGTTGCGAAAGGAGGGCTAGAGGGGTACAATCTCCCTATCAACAATGTAATATTTACTTGTATTCTTGATTAAACCTTTATTAGGTAGGAATTTGTTGTTGATTCTTGTGATTTGAAATGGATAGATGTTTGAAGAAACATAATTCTTCTCAACCAAGTTCTAGTTTTAGAGACAATTCTCCACGTTTTATAGATGAGTTTGATTTAAAGTCACTTAAACCAGATCCTGGAGAAAGAATATCCATTCATAAATATAGCACTAAAATATGAGATAAAGTGAGAAGACACTACATTCAACAAAGGCCTTGTCAACTGATTATTTCTCGATATCCTCAAACTAGATTCCGAACAAAAATGAATCGATTTTGTTTGACATGGTTTAAGAGTTCATATTCTAGGTGGATTGGAGTATAAGTGTGAAGAAAGATGTTGTATTTTGCTTATGTTGCTATTTATATAAAAATGACTGTGTAAAGGGAAATGCGGGTGATTTTTTCAAGAAAACTAGTTTTAAGACTTGGAATCATAGTTTGAAATGAATTGATTTATATGTTGCTGAAGTAAATAACGTCCACAATAGGTGTTTCAACAAGATGCTAGATTTTTGAGAATCAATCTCAATCCATTCAAGTTGCTAACAACAATTTGAGAAAACAAGAAGTGAGCATCGAATTCGTTTAGAGGCTTCTACTAATATGGCAAGGAACCTCTTAGAATTTTGGTTGTCTTTTCGAGGTCATGGTGAAAGTAAATCTTCAAAAAATACAGGCCTTTTTTTAGGTCTTTGGAATGGCTTGGAAAAATGCTTTCGGATGTGAATAGTGTTATTTTAAAATCTGCTCCAAAAAATGCTATGATGACTTCTCCAAAAATTCAAAAAGGATATAATGAGTGTTTGTGCACAAGAAATCACGAAACCAGTAATTGATGACTTTGATGGAGAATTTTTTTGGAATATTAGTTGATGAATCCAAGGACATCACACCATGAACAAATGGCCCTTGCTTTGCGGTATGTTAATAAAAAAGTCGAAGTGAATGAGCGAGTTGTTACTATTGTTCATGTTAGTGATACACCAGCACAATCATTGAAGGAAACAATATGATCTTTGTTTTTTAAACTCTTTGAGTACATCAAAATACGTGGACAAGGCAATGATAGGGCTACTAACATGCAGGGAGAGATGAATGGTCTTTAAAGCTTTGATTTTGCAGGAAATTTCATCAACATATTGCATTAACTGTTTTGCTCACTAACTACAATTGACACTTGTAGTTGTTGCCAAAAAACATTTGCTTGTGGACAACTTCTTTGTTATTATTGCTAATGTGTTGAATGTTGTTGGAGCATCATTTAAGTGTAGAGATCAACTTCAGGACCATCAAGCAGAAATGTTGGAACAACTACAAGAAAGCGGTGAGGTTCAAAGTGGAAAAGGCTTGATTCAAGAATGAGGGCTTCAAAGGCCAAGTGACACTCGTTAGGGATCTCATTTTAGAACACTAGATAACTTTGTTGTTTTATATTCATCTATAGCTCATGTGCTTGATACAATTAAATGAGGAGGTTACAACCCAGTGATAGATTGCAAGCAGGAGCTTTCTTAAGTATGATCAATGAATTTGAATTTGTTTTCTTGCTTCACTTGATAATACTGGTGATATCAAATGAGTTGAGTGCAGCATTGTAGAGAACAGAGCAAGATATTGTTAATGTCTTGGTATTTCTTGAAATTACTAAAAAAAGACTACAATTGTTGAGAGATGATAATTAAGAATCTTTGATGAATGAAGTTTTTTCATTTTGTGATAAACATGAAATTTTGGTAACTAAGAAGGATAAATTTTATATTCCTGGAAAGTCAAAGCGTAGGTCTTGTAGTGTTACGTATTCACATCACTTACGTGTTGAGATCTTTTATGTTATTATTGACTTGCAACTGCAAGAGCTTAATATTGTTTTGATGTTGTGAGTGGTAACTTGCTTCTTGGTACGAACAAGGTTGAATTCGGCTAATGTTTTTGCTAATTTTAATAAGGAAAGATAATGACATTGACCATTTATTATCCAGATGAGTTTGGTGAACCAAAGCTTCAAGATCTCACTCATCAACTTGATACTTTCATAATACACATGCAGCGTGGTGATCCTACATTTTCTGATTTGAAAGAAATTGGTGATTTGGCAGAAGCACTGGGTAATGCAAATCTCATAGACTTATTCTCTTGTGTACTTACTTGTGAGGTTAATGTTGATTTTACTTGTCGCTACTACAATTGTAGAGTGAGCCTTCTCATCCATGAAGCATATTAAGAATGAAATGTTGTATTAGTAATGAATTTTTAAATGATTGTTTAGTTTGTTACATCGAGGACATATTTGTGAATATAAGTAACGATGTTATCATTGGTCGTTTTCAGAATATGAAAACGTGTTGATGTCAAATATGAATGGATAATTTATTTTTGTTATATCGACACTAAATTAATGCAACCCAATCGATTTGAAGTTTTTACTTAAGCCATAAGTTTTCACATTTTTTAAGTTTAAGAGAATTGTATGCCAAATTTTGTAGTGAATAAGATGTTAAATATTTGTTTGCAATACATCACATTGGATGTTGATGTAAAGCTTTGTTTATTAATATGAAGAGTTGAGTTGTTTAATTCAAAGTTCTAAAATATTCTTGATAAAAAGTAGATTGTTCTTCTTTCTTTTTTTGTTTATTTTTTTCTTCTTTTATTGTAATCTTCAATATTGTTTCAAGTGAAATTAAAATCATAAAATACACTATTAACATTTATTGGGGCCTCAAAATATTGGAGGTCTAATGCAGACGCTTTGCTAGCCTTACCCTTGAGCCACTCCTAGTGGTGTCCCCCATCTTCAAATCCTAAGTTCACCTCTGCTTGTTATGCCTCAGTTAATTGTAGAACCATAGTTGTTAAATTTCAGTTTCCCAATGAACCAGCCATAGAGTAAAAAGGTAGTATTTCAGCGCCTATAGATCGGTTTGTCTCTTACCTTAAGGCCAGGAAAATGATTTCTAAGGGTTGTATCTACTATCTAGTCTGGGTTAAGGATTCCAGTTCCAAAAGCCCAACCCTTCGATTAAAACCAATGGTAAGTGAATTTCCTGAAGTGTTCCCAGAGGATCTTCCCAGAGTCCCTCCCAAACGGGAAATCGACTTTGGAATAGACCTTCCTCCAAATACAAAACTAATCTCTATTCCAACTTATAAAATGGCTCCAGCTGAGCTTAAGGAGTTAAAGGACCTCCTAGATAAAGGTTTGATCAGACCCAGCATCTCCCCATGGGGTGCTCCAATTCTCTTCGTGCGTAAGAAAGATGATTCTCTCCAAATGTCTATTGATTACCGTTAGTTGAACAAGGTCATAATAAAAAATAAGTATCCCATTCCTAGGATTGATGACTTTTTCGACCAGCTTTAGGGTGCCAACTTCTTCTCAAAGATAGACATCAGATCAGACTATTATCATCTTAGAGTCGGAGATTGTGACATTTTGAAGACAGCCACTATGAATTTATTGTTATGTCTTTTGGACTAACAAAAGGCTCCAGCAACTTTTACAAACTTGATGGATAGAGTGTTCAAACAGTATTTGAATCTGTTCATCAGTCTTCATAGATGACATCCTTATTTGTTCTTGGAGCAAGGATGAGCATACAGGTCATTTGAGGATTGTCTTGCGACTTCTTAAGGACCACCATTTGTTTGCTAAGTTCGATAAATGTGAATTTTGGTTGAAATCAGTAGCATTCCTTGGTCATGTAGTCTCTGGAGAGGGCATTCAGGTTGACCCTCAAAAGACTAATGCAGTTAAGAACTAGCCTAGACCTCTCTCTCCTTCAAATATTAGGAGCTTCTTCGGTTTAGCTAGTTACTATAAATGGTTCATTGAATGATTATCCTCTATTGCTTCTCCTTTGTCTAGATTGACATTTTCAATAGTCCAAAGTTTGTTAGAAGAGTTTTCAAGAGTTGAAGACTCGACTTACTTCAGCCCAGTTTTGACTTTACCAGGAGGTTTAGATGGGTTTGTGGTTTATTATGATGCTTCCAGGATTGGCTTAGGTTGTGTGTTAATGCAACATGGTAAGGTCATAGCTTATGCTTCAGGCAACTTAAAGTTCATAAGAAGAATTACCTCACTCATGATCTTGAGTTAGCAGCGGTCGTGTTTGCCTTGAAGATTTGGAGGCACTATCTTTCTGGTGTTCACCTGGTTGTGTTTAGAGAACCATAAAAGTCTTTAATATGTGTTCAATCAAAAGGACTTGAATCTTCGCAAGAGGAGATGGCTTGACTTGTTGAAAGACAATGACATGAGCATTTTATACCATTCGAGTAAAGCCAATGTAGTGGCAGATGCTCTCAGCTGGTTGTCTATGAATAGTGTCGCTCATGTTGAGGAGGAGAAGAAGGAGTTGGTTCATGATGTTCACATGCTTGCTCGTTGGGAGTTTACCTTGTGGATTCGGCTAATGGTGGAGTTATTATTCAGAATGGGTCAGAATCGTCTCTTGTGATAAATGTTAAGACAAAAGTGGATGATGATCCAACCTTAATTGAATTGAAGAAAGCAATTCTTAAAAAGATTGTGGAAGGTTTTCTCTAAAGGGGGAGATCGTGTGTGCATCATTACCAGGATCGTTTGTGTGTTCAAGATGTTGACAGATTGAGGCAACAAATTTTAACAAAAGCTCCCAGTTTTGATACTCTAAGATGTACCGTGACCTATGGAAAGTCTATTGGTGGAATGGTATGAATAATATAGCGGAATTTGTGGCCAAGTGTCCAAATTGCCAATAAGTTAAGGTTGAATATCAGAAACCAGGAGGTATGACTCAGGATACCAGTTTTCCTACTTGGAAGTGGGAGAATTTGAATATGGATTTTATCACAAGTTCGCCTCGCATATGTGACAACATGATTCTATCTACGTGGTAGTAGACCGAATGACTAAGTCAGAACATTTCTTACCCGTTAAGACTTCTTATTCAGCCGAGGACTATTCTAGACTTTACATCCGAAAGTTAGTGAAATTGCATGGGGTTCCGTTATCCATCATCTCAGATAGGGGTACTCAGTTCACCTCTTAGTTTTGGAAGTAATTTCAAAAAGGTCTTGGTACTCAAGTTAAGCTTAGTAAAGGATTTCACCCGCAGACAGATGGTCAAGCAGAGCAGACTATTCAGACTTTGGAGGATATGTTGAGAGCTTGCGTGATCAACTTTAAGGGTAATTGGAATGATCACTTGCTTCTTATTGAGTTTGCTTATAATAACAATTCCCACTCCAGTATTCAGATGGTTCTATTTGAGGCGCTTTATAGTAGGTGTAGATCTCCTATAGGGTGGTTTGAGGTTGGTGAAATGGCCCTGATAGGGCCTGAATTAGTTCATGAGGCTGGGGAGAAAGTTCAACTTATTAGAGATAGGTTGAGAATGGCTCAGAGTAGACAAAAATCATATGTAAATGTGAGGAGAAGAGGGCTTGAATTTTCTAATGATTGGGTATATCTGAAAATTTCACCCATGAAAGGGGTGATGATGTTTAGTAAGAAAGGAAAGTTGAGTGCCCGTTATGTTGGTCCTAGATTCTGAGGTATTTCAGTAATGTGGCCTAATGAGCTGGATTAACCTGCAGAATTGGCATCAGTACATCCACTGTTCCTTGTGTCCTTACTGATGAAATGCATTGGTGATCCCACTTCAATTGTGCCTTTATAGAGTGTTGGTGTGAAGGATAAGTCTCTCTTACGAAGAGAGCCCAGTAGAGATTCTTGATCGTCAGGTTCGTTAGTTGAGAAATAAGGAAGTCGCTTCAGTAAAAGTCCTTTGAAGGAATCAATTGGTTGAAGAAGCGACTTAGGAAGCGGAAGATGGCCAAGTATCTCCACCTCTTTCCTTCCGGTTCTATTCCAGCGTGAGGTAATAGTTCCTCCATAGTACTCTATTCAGATTCATGTCTTCCAATTAATTCACATGTCTAAGTATGCATGCATGTTCATGAAATCAGTCCACCTTTCGTGTTTTAGTTTGGAGTCCGTCATTCCATTAGTTTTCAATGTTTAGTTTTAAGTTTTGGGTTTGCAGAACTTTCCCTACTCTTTTCAACTTATTAAGACTCCATTCAAAGACGAATGTTCCTAAGTATGAGATATTGTAACACTCTAGAAGTTCTAAAGTCCAAATCAGATGTTGTAAGCCAGGAAATTTAAGACTGCAGAAATTTTGGGATTTACGAACGCCATCTACGGGCCAAAAATGGAACCACAAACCGTATATGGGATCCGTAGATCAACTTCGGATATTGGAAATTTAACCTAAGTTTTACGAGCAAGGACCACAGGTTGTAGATGCTTTTACAGGTGGGCTCGTGGATCAAAGTCCTAAAACTTGATTTTTGACTGACTTTTACAGCCCACATCTACAGCTCATAAATGGAATTACGAACCATAAATGGGTCTCATAGATCAAACTTCAGAAACCCAGTATTTAGGCCTGATTTCTACTAGAGGAATCTACGACCTGTAGTCCAATCCACGGACCTTAGATGGCCCTCGCAGAAGTTGCCGATAGTTTTTACTTCAGGGTTGTTTTAAACTTTCCCCACTATTCTTAGAGGGATTAAGCAGAACTTAGTCGACCTAAACCCCCCCTCCTCCCATTCACGCCCAACACCCAAAGATTAGAATCATACGTCTCAACTCCTCTCAAGCAAGAACTAGGGTTCTTGATCTACAAGCTTCAGTTCAAGGAATCAAACTAGGGTCTCCATTCCAAGTGTGGAATTTCATCAATGGATATGTTTTCACCAATAGAGTCCCAAAGAAAACCGAGTTCTTCAGATAATGAATTCTATAGAAGTTAGAGTTCTTATGAAAGCATAATTTTCACTTTATTTTCAGTTCTTCTTCTTGGATAGTTTGATTATGCATATATAGATGTTCAGGATCATCAACAAACACTTCGTTGAGATCACGCATTTCGTCAGCTTTTGGTGAAGCCTCCTTGCTTTCGGAGGACTCTAATTTTATTGCTTTAGTAGTATTTTAAAGTAGTCATGGGTCTTGTCCCGACACCTATCTTTAAACAGTAGAGGCTTCATAGACAAATAGAGTTAGAGAGCCATTTCAGTTTTCTTCTTAAATGTTTTGACAAATTTTATCATTATTTTCATACAGCTTTTGAGATTTAGTTTATTGTTTTAAAAGCTCATCACTTAAAGCTTCATGATTTATGTGTTTAGTCTTCCGCTTAGTAGTCAGCCAGACCAAGGGTTCGCTTGGGGACTAGAAATGATTTTCGAGTGCCAGCCACGTCCAGGGTGTAGACTCGAGGAGTGACAGTTACTTAGCACCGAGCGAATTTAGGGATGAAGGCTCATCCGTTAGTTAGGATTAAAACCTTTTTTGTAGCAATCTCTAAGTCCCAAAACTACGTACCACCGAAGGATTATAAGGGTCACCTGTCAGACCATGACTTGACTCCTTAGTCCTTTATGGACATCAACTTAGTGGTACCACATTAGCACAAATCACCTTTTATACCCTGGCAAGGTATATTGGGCCCTCTTTGATGGGATTATAACATTAAACTCGTTAGTTATTAGTATCTCCCACAGTCCAGTCTCAAATGTTGCATGACCTTGTAAGTCAGTTATCCCCGTTTTTAGCATTTATCAGTTACATGTTTTACTACTCGGTCATTTCACCTACTCAATACATTCAAAGTACTGACTGCATACTCTTTGCGCTATGTTGTTTTATAATATAGGTTCAGACGTTTAGCATTCAGCATGCGGTTAGTACAACTTCCGATCAGCTCAGCAACACATTTGGTGAGTCCTCATCTTTCGAGGACAACCTTTATATTTCTTTCAATTATTAAATCTTTTAGTTTTTCAGACAATTAGAGTTAGTTGGGGCTTGTCCTAGAAACTCATCTTACTAAAGGCTTTCAAATAGACAGTCAGATAGACAAGTATTTAAATTTTATATTCCAGACCACTCAGCTATTTCAGTTTAGCTTTCACATTCAGTAAAGTTATTATTTACATAAATCATAGTGTCGTGCTAGGCCATGGGTTAGTTTGGGTCACTTGTGGCTCTAAGCACCGTGTTACGACTAGGAGGTAGTCTCGAGTCGTGACAGATGAAAATTTGACCAACCAGAAGGAGAGACGGAGGATTTCCCAACATGTATATAGTGCACTGTTTGGAAAGAGAGAAACCAAAGGGGTTTTGAAAACAAGCACCACAACATCTAGAAGTTGAAGATGAAATGTGTAGTCGCTCATTATTTTGGTGTAAACAGGAATGTTTAATAGAAGCAAAAGATATTTTTGATGTTTAAGACATCAGTAAGAAGAAACGTTGATAGGAAGGGTTCCTTTTATTTGTAATTGTTTATTATTTTTGGGGGACTATACAGTTGTTATAGTATACGTCTATCAAAAAAGAAAAATGACCAGCTCTACAACTGTTATTCAACTTTAGTCCTCTGCATTTAACTTATCAAGAAAAACAATTAAATCCCATGCATTTTCCCGTAATCTCTTCAGATAGGTCATTGTAAAATAAAATGCTTAAGAGTTAAGACAGTAACTTCATTAGAATAACAACCAGCTTCTTTTACGGGTGAATAAAGGCACCAACAACTGACATTCAAGGACTGTGTGATGACCTGTTGTAGAGATTTTCATATCTAATATCAATAGAAGTGATCACCTGTTAACTGCCCACAATTACCCAAAATTTCAAGCAACAGTATCCCAAAACATCATTTTAGATGAAATTAGCTTGAATGAAGTTTGCCAATCTTGATAATATGTTGTTGAGTAATGGCTTCATCCAACCAGATAGAGAGTAATTCTCTGAGAAGGCTACCATCATTTTTATCTTTAGTTAACATTAGCTAAGGGAAACAGCCTGTGTCACTACTTGTCCTTTCTTCTCAATAAATTTCTCAGAAAATTGGCATTCTGTTGAGGCAAGTTGTGAATTACGAAAGTAAAACAGAAACGATGAGTAAAACCTAGAAAAGGAGGAAGCATCCAGATAACAAATTCTCATATTCCTTATTTATATTTTGTTGCAAAGAAGTTTGAGCAGTAGATTTGGAGCCATGAGTCAAAGCCAGCCAGAGAGACAAGACAAGAAACAATGAGTAAACCAAGAGTCCATGAGTACAGTGTTATTAAAAGCGAAAAGTGCAAAAAAGCTCTAAGGTCCGTGGGGGCTTTAAGTGCAAAGCGCAAATAAAGCGTGGGATTTAATGAAAAAAGGCGCAAAGGGAGAAAAAAAAATGTGTATGTTTAGTCCAAGACTAATAATTATAAACATGAATGAATATATGACCAAAGAAATTGAAAAAAATTTATGATAAAGTGAAATATCAATTGTTAAGTGTCACTTCTTCATAAGAGGCTCATTGGCAAGGAAAAGTTTGTCTTAGAACTTTGATGACGACACTGAAGCGCACATAAAGCGAGGCGAAGCGCTCAACACGTTTTGAGCCTCACTTTAGGGCTTAAGCGCGCTTAAAGCGCGCCTTTGATAACACTGCATGAGTAAAAATTAGAATCCGGAGAAAACAATTTCTCATGATCTTGCTATGGAAACAATATTAGAACCAACTCTACAAACATAAGCACAAGATATAGTTGCATAGGGGACATCCTTTATCCAATAGAATATAGACTTGCAACAACTGGAAATACAAGAGCATTCATGGGGAACAAATTAATGCAGCTGAACAAGGAAATTAACTAGACGCGAACACTAATTACCACCAAACCTTGAAAATTAATCAGTGACATGGTTTGACAATGAAACTAACATATGTAAATGTTATTATTATAATCAGGGTTTCCTCAACTAAAGAGTTATTTCTCAACAACTTTGCAAAAATGAAAGTGAAACAATTTTCAGTTTGATATGTTTAATTTGCCCATACATAGAAACAACAACTACATGCTCAGTGTAGTCTCACAAGTGAGGTTTGTCGAAAGTAAGATGTACACAAACCTTAACCCTACCTTTGTGGGGTAGACAGATTGTAAAGAGAAGTTATTGAAGCCGGGAAAATGTGATAGCAAAATAGCAAGATACAAAATAAATACAAATAGTATCACACATTGATAAAGAAACTAAGCAGTTACTAACTACTACTACTAACAGACGGGGAAGGGATGATGCTAGCCCCTGTCTCTCCCTCATAAAGTGCGGCAACACTTGGTTAGCTACTAACTGTCTACTCTCATTATCGACCTCCACACCTTCCTATTTAGGTTCATGTCCTAAGTAAGCTTGAGTTGAGTCAGGTCCTATCTAATCACCCATCCCAATTCTTTTTCTGCCTACCTTTACCTCTCCTAACTCCTACTATAGCCAACCTCTCAGACCTCCTTACTAGCTCATCCGCACACCTCCTCTTCACAAGTTTGAATCATCTCAGTTTCGCTTCTCACAACTTGTTTGCCATGGGGGCCACTCACACCTTATCCCTTATTACTTTTTTCTAATAATATCTCTTCTAGTATGCCCACACATCTATCTGAGTATCCTCATCTCCGCTACATTCATCTTTTGAACGTGGACATTCTTGATTGGCCAACACTTTGTCCCATACAACAATATCGTCTAACCACCACTCTATAGAATTTACCCTTAATTTTTGGCTGTACATACAGTACCCTCGATGCAAGCCTCCATTTTCACCCACGTCACTCCTATACAATGTGCAATATCATCATCAATCACCCTATCTCCTTGGTTTATGGACCCGAGACACTTGAAGCTCCATTTCTTGGGTATGATTTATGTATTGATCTTCACTCCCACCTATGTCTCATTTGTTACGTCATTAAACTTGCACTCCAAGTACTTTGTTCTAGTCATGCTTTACCTAAAACTTTTAGACTTTAGGATTTGATTTGACCATATATGTGAGCTAGATTTCCAAAATGATTTTGCAAGCGGTAGAAGTTATTCAACTTGACCAAGATAATAGTGGAGAAGAAGTTGTGAGGAAGGATTGAATGAATGTTTTTTTCCAATGTTCTAAAGGAACCATTTAATCCACAAAAAGAGGGATCGAATCCCACCTATCCCCTCTCCTTTTCCCTTCTTCTTTAGGGTCCCTCTATAGAGGACTCTGTTAAAGATTGTTGTTATTTTCCTTCCAACCTCCTTGCCTCCAAACCCCTCAAGTCCAATTTTTCCTTGCCCTTTACAGATCATAATTTCTGCTTCTTTGTGCATTTTAGGTGCCAATGTTTAGTCTACAATATAGAACCATATACACAATCTTGCCAGACTATTACAAGTGTTGGTATGTGACGCAACAATTTTTCAATTCCCTTACAAAATTATTTATTACATGAAGGGCTCACTCACATTTTACACAACAAATCAATATCGACCCTCAGTGAAGAGAGAACCATACAACTTGATAACAAAAATCTTAAGACAATTTAGAAAAACAGAATGTAACTTGAAAATCACCTGTCTCAGAGATGGTCCTCCACACAAGGCCAAACCATTGTCCCGGCAAGAATGAAGAGTTTCAAACTGTTTGATATCAAGCTTCTTGTTAATGAACCCAACTTGAAAGTAAATACTCCCAGACGATGGCAAATCCACTCGGATCTCATTCACATTTAACCACAACAAGAATCTCTTAACTTCAATTCCTTCTAAATCAGTAATCGACCCAAGACTCAGCTTCCCAGTAACCTTATCAGCGTAATAAACCAAATATTCAAACTCCACATAACAAGGCTTCTCCAGTAAAACTTCAAATGTTCCATCATCGGAAAGAGAGTAAGATTTTACAGAGCTTGGTAAAAGCCCTGAAGGTAGGTTGAATTTAGTGAGGATTTCGTATACTGTTGTATTGGGGTTAGTGGGTAGATTGAGAGATAGGGAAGACGGAGATGAGAGGAGGAGAAGAAGAATAGTCAATTGGATTCTTGGATTGAAAACCCCCATTGTTCTTGATGCCTCCAGAGAAAGAGGAGGAGTTGGAGGGGATATATACTGAAAGTGATTGGTTGTACGTAACTGTTAAATAGTTGTACTATGATTACACCGTTAGTTGCTTCCTAGAAATTGAACGTTATCAAAATGTGGGTTACTTCCAAAATTTCATATCGAACTTGTCAACTAATATGAGATAACTATTTTTACCTGAAAAATCAAATTAATTCATTCAAAAATTTATTAACTTTAGCCGTAAAGTAGCTCATGTGGCGAAAGACTTTGATATTTATTTGATGTAAGTTCTGAAAATATATCTCAGAGCATTTTATTCATATTTGAACTCCATTGAAATAGAAATGTAAAATACCGTCGTGATGAAGGAGATTTTCCTAAACTAAATTTTTTCGATAATTAGTTGAGAACCTAAATTATTTTTATTATTACTCCATGAGTTGTCTGATTTGTTGAATTGCAAAAGATATACTATTTTTTTTATCAAAAAAAAATGGTATATCTTTTGCAATTCAACAAATCAGACGACTCATGGAGATTCGTCGTCATCTACATTTGGTAGTGGTTCGTCGCATCATTTGATATCTATCAAACTACATACTTATGCATTATTCTTTCTTAATAATTCTTCTATTCGATTTAATATGTTTAGTGATTCTGATTGAATTAGTTGTTTCGATACTTGCTACTCCGTCACGACTTGATGCATATATTTGGGAGATTTCTTGATTTTTAGAAGATCAAACAAGCAATATAGTAGTTCAAAATTTTCAACCAAATCTGAATATCAAACAATGTCTATAACTTTGAGATTTTTTGAACTTTGTGGTATACTGATAGAAATTAGATTTTCTTAATCTAGCCCTACTCCTCTTTATGCTAACAATATATTTGTCATTCGGATTGATACAATCTAGTTTATAATGAAAGAATCAAACATATTGAGGTGAACTATCATTCTATTAGAAAATTTGTAGATGAAAGAATTGTTACCCTTCAACATGTATTCAGTGATCTTCAGATAGTTGATGTTTTTACAAAATCAATGACGCACTAACTTATCTATTTCTAGTAGGCAAATTAATACATTTTGATCCACCAACATCAATTCGGAGGAGGAAATTAGCATGATGGATAGATCGTAGAATATCATGTATAAATTACATAAAGATATTCTAGATACTTCATTGTGTGTAGAATATTGTGCAGCATTAGTTGTAAAATATATTCTAGATACTACATTTAGTGTAGGATATTGTGTAACATTAGTTATAATATATTTTAGATACTACATTTAGGGCAATTGTATTTTTAACCATGTTAATATATGTATTAAAAGTCTTTGCATTTCTAATATTATGAATTTTCATGTATTAGTAATACACATCTCAATACACAATAGAGATGAAAAAGTATACAAACAATATACTAATATACGAAGTTAATGTATGCATTATATTTACTAATACACTCTACCAAATAATTCATTTTTATTGTTTATTGAAGTGTATATTACTAATATCATAAATTTTCATGTATTAGTAATACAAAAAATTTCAATACGTGTATTAAATTAATTAATGACATAACTACCCTCAAGTCTCTCAAGACATTTCCCATTTCCAAAACTAAAGAGGGTGCATGACATTATTTATTTATAAACAAACACTTTTTTTGTATAAAGGTTATGTAAGACGCAAGGAAAAAAGTAACTTTCATATTTAGCAAACATAAAAATCATATTTGTATGTTATATCTATAGTTTGCATAAGTGCGCTTCATAGCAAACTTTATGTTTGCTATGGAGCATCAGATTGTATAAATCGATGGGGGCATCAGATTGTATAAATCGATGGGGGCATCAGATTTGTATAAAATCGTTGGCAGCCTCTCAATTCAATTTTATGTGTTTGTATATCTGCAAAAAAATTGAATTTGTATACAATTGAATCGAAATAAAACGTTTGTATATCAAATCTCTCTCCCTCTCTCACTTTATACAAACACAAATTATACATTATATTTTGTATAATCTGTGTTTGTATAAAACGAGAAGGAGAGAAAGACAAAACAAAACTGGACAGAGGAAGATTTGTATTGTATAATTATTAGTGTATAGGACGAAAATATATGTATTTGCATGTGTATATACAATTTTCTCTCGCTTTATACAAACAGAAACGCAATTTATACATTTGTGTTTGTATAAAGTGAAAGAGGCTAGGGAGAGACTGGCGAGTGAGAGAGGGAGAGTGGCAAGAGAGAATTTCAGGGAGAGAGGCGAATGACAACAGTTTGCTACGGGTTACAATCAAATCAAACTGTGGTTATAACATTTAATTTGAATTAATAATTTGCTATTATATACATTTTTTCCATAATAATTAGGGGTGTAAATGCTACGGTTCGATCAGTTATTTTTTTAAAATTATACCATTTCAAATTTTCGGGTATTTTATAATATATCACCAAATTTAGACTTTTTAAAACCATCTCAATCATATCGGTCTCTTTTCGGTATTGGTATGGTTCGGTTAATTTCGTTTTCTTTTTACTTTTAAAATATCACCTCAAATATACTATTATTAATATATTTCTTTCACAAATATGTTCTTGAAGAAACACGTTAATTCTTCACCAAAAAGACAAGAATGTAAAACCTTGTTGCCGTATTGTTTGATCTTAAATATTTAATAGGAGTGTTTGGATAGGTTTTGCTGTATTGTTTGATAGAGTATCTATTACAATATCTTTTAATTTTAAACTTAATTAAGTAAAAGGGAACTTTTGCATATAGCCACTCAAAAATAGCTTAATTATGCTCCATAACCATAGTTTGCTAATTACAATTTGTAGCTACATGTTATAGGGAGGAGAGTGGCATGCGAGATTGGGAGAGACAAAAGAGAGGTGAGCGAGAGAGGGCAAAATAGTGGGAGAGAGGTGAATTGTATATGTATATCGGTTAGATACTTGTATATATGTAACTTGTATACATATGTATTTGTATATCTGGCAACCAAGATTGAAAGAGGGAGGAGAGAGGTGAGCGATAATTTGCGTCTCGTTTGTATAATTTGCGGTTTTTTGCATAATTGAGTAATATAAAGTCTGAAATTATACAAATATGATAAAACTCAAAATAACGAATTGATACAAACATAAACATATGATCTTAAATAGTTATACAAATTATATTAAACAAATTACATTATATAATTTATATTATACAAAATCCGAAACTACACGTTTATACAAATTTTAAAAAGTTATACACAAAAAGATTGAATGTATATGGTGATAAAATTGAAAAATCAAAGGAAATCGTCGTCATATACAAGTACAAACCATCGTATACAAGCACAAATCAAACGAAGAATTGTTAGTTGTGAATTATACAAATGTGGTAAATTATACAAACATGGCTAATTAAACAAATTCGAAGTCAGGCCACGTAATTAATAGTTAATGTTAGTCGCGAGTGGTAATTATAGCAAACTATAGCTATGATGATTAATTAAGTAGTATAAGTTTGCTTAACTGCGTAATTTTCCCTTTAAAGGCTAATTAAAGAGCAAAGACCCAAAGTCGTCTAGTCACCAAAGGCCTTGGACCTAAGTTATATTTATATTTGAAAAATGTTATAAAATATATTTATATATTAAATTTAACATATTGTTAATATATAGAATATATTTACATACATGTAAGATTATTTGGTTTGGTTAATTTTTTTTCAATTTTTTCATAAATTAAAAAGACCATCCCAATTGTTCGGGACAGTTATCCACTTAAATAAAAGTCCACAATTTTATTGAAAAAATAGCATAATTCGATTCAGTTCAATCGATTTTTCATATTCTTTTGACACTCCTACT
Source organism: Solanum verrucosum (assembly GCF_900185275.1). Taxonomy (NCBI): domain Eukaryota; kingdom Viridiplantae; phylum Streptophyta; class Magnoliopsida; order Solanales; family Solanaceae; genus Solanum; species Solanum verrucosum. Next base: position 1,256,297 of record NW_026020705.1, read on the forward strand.
AATAATTTCAGGTTAGTACTACTTTTCACCGTGCCTTAATTTTGTAATTGTTGTCTTATTTTACTTTGTGCAATGAGATATTTGTAAATATTAAAAAAAAAAAAACAATTCTCACCATAAATTTTTTCAAAACTAGGATGGAAAATGGAGCAGAGCAGGATGGTTACGGATCAAACCCACATAAACCAGCAAAGAATTCAACCCACCCTACCTCACGTAACAACTAGAGTTTGATCAAGTAATCATTCGGAACGACTCATTGATGACACAACTTTAACACAAATTGAACTGAAGCCAAGAGATATAAAGAAAATATTTCTAACAGAAATTAAATATAGAAACTTCAATTGCATGATGCAAATCTCAATTTAGATTTATTGACATATATAATACCCATAGAAAGTGATCAAATACAAAAAAATATGACCTGGGTTTTCCAAATATTCATATCAACAGCTATTATTAGCCTAATAATTTAAAATATCAAAGAAAAAAGGTAGAAAAATTAGAGCTTTTACAAGAAAAAATAACACAACAGCACTAATTAATTGATTATTAACGGAGAAGCATTACATTAAAATAACGACGAAATATGACAGGGAAATAGCATAATAAATAAAAGAAGACAACCCGCCCTACACCCACATAACATCAAAACTGCACCGCCTCATTGCCATCCCTAATCAAAACCAGCTGACATTAATATGTGCAAAGTTCTGAATATTCCAAGTAAGAGACCACCAAGAAGACATTTCCTCAAGGCCAGTCCATGAAAAACAACCCTTCTTCAGATCCAAGCCATGCACCTTGGATTTGTTTTCCCATTCCTAGGAGACCTGTCAGAAATTGGACATTCTGTATCACAGGACAGAAAACATGTATTACTGGAGGGATATGGACCAAGCAAAGGCGGGTAATACCTTCAGTTTTTGGCCAGCGTACAACTGAGGGGATCGAATCCATGAATTTATCATCGAATAGCAGTTCACCAGATTTGATACTCCATAGCCGCAAATGATAGTCCTCTCCACCTAACAAGAGTGTCTTTTAGCAAGTGGTTCACATTTTTCTATTGTACTGAGAAACAAAATACAAGCGTCAATAAAGCCATAGTTACCTGACATGACCATTATCTCTGATGGGTCAACTCCAAGCTGTATCCGACTATGAGAATTTTTATTTCCCTCATATGATTGAATTGCACCCCTCATTAGACGACGATCATAAAGCTTTATCTAGAAATATGCCAATGTTACAAATAAACCAGATGTACAAGACAAGACTAATTAAGTGAATTATTTCTCATCAGCCAAATCCCTCAATTATATGCACTTTAATAGAGAGTGCATAACACACTCACCTACCATAATAAACCATTCAGCTTTTGATAACAAATTCAGGGGTCGTTTTGGCTTGTGGGATAAAGGATAACAAAAATACGAGAAATTTATCCCGCATTTGGTTGAACTTTTTATTCTAGAATTAGCAATCTCGGGATTATTTATACCACAATTATGGTATTATTTTTATACCACATTCAATATGTAATAACAATCCCAGGATTACTGACCACGAGATAGAATACCAAAATGATAAAGATGCCCTTCTTCAAAGCATTTCTCCCAAATTCCTTTAAAAAATCAAGGTTAAAATTCAAAATAAAAGTTTTTCCTAATTTATCTAAGAGTGAAACAAACTCATGTTTTATATTATATCCCGTATATCCCATTTTTAGTCCAATGAACAAAACATTTACCAATAAAAGTATATCCTCTAAAATAATTTGGTCATTATTTAATCCATGTATTATAATCCTGGTATAACTTGTTCAGCAACCAAAGGACCCCTTGCACAAGCAGGAATTAATTGTTCTTATCGGGGACTCCCTGCCCATCTCTTAGAGAAAAAAAGAAGCTCAAACTATGAAGAGAAAATGCAGATATTCGCAAACAAGAAGTCATCTCAAACTATGAAAATGTAAAGATAAACCAAGAAACCAAGTTTTAAGGCCAAAAATTCTAGAAACATAGATCAGCTTAGAAACTACAGTTACAATAAAATCAGTCCTCTTATTCCAAATTGAGAAACTAAAACCATTAGCATACTGTTGGACCTTAAATTCAATGGAAACTTTTTAGAAGGAAATGCAACAAAGAGAGACCTTGTAAAGAAAAACATAAAGAGTTGAATAATGACGCAAAGAAAATACTAGGTAATACCAGCACACCACGATCAATGGGCAGTAGTCTCTCACTGTCTCTGCTTCTTAAAGTTATGGAGAGCTAACAGAAGCTAAAGAATCATATATCATATCATATATCATATATCATTTATAAAAGAGCACCTTAGGCCCGCCTACGTGGCGCCACCAGAAACCAGAATTCCCTGTTAATTTATTTATTTCCAAAACTAGCCTTCCCCTTTCATGAAAAGTTATGACTTTTATGAAAAGTTGCGACTTTTGTGAAAAATTGCGACTTTAATGAAAAATTGCGACTTTTATGAAAAGTTGCGACTTTAATGAAGAGTTGCGACTTTTATGAAAAGTTGTGACTTTTATGAAAGGTTGTGACCTTTCCGAAGGGTTGCAACTTTTCCAAATAGTTGTAACCTTTCTGATAAGGTACAATAAACATTTGTTTACACTACCCTTTGTTGTCTATAAATAGAGGGATTTCCTCTCATTTTAAAACAACGAAAATTCTGAACCTCTTCTTCTTGTTCTTCACAATTAAACATTTGTGTACTTTGCTTCTGGCTCCTGTTGAGTGGCTCACTGACACCATTGCTTATGTTACAAATCCTGGTATGTATTTTTACAATCATTAATTTATGCTTATGTTATTAAGGATAAATGAAAAGATGTAATAATGTCATTTTCCTTTACATTATTAATGTTTGTTACTACGTAATCTTGTATGTAAGATAATAAGTATTATTTTATAAATTTCGTGATATTAAATTCCCATGCGAAACGCGGGTAATTTTACTAGTATATATATATATATATAAAAGAGAAACTTAGGCCCGCTTATGTGGCGCCACCACAAACCGGAATTCCCTTTTAATTTATTTATTTACAAAATTAGCCTTCCCTTTCAAGAAAAGTTGTGACTTTAATGAAAAGTTGTGCCTTTAATGAAGAGTTGTGACTTTTATGAAAAGTTGCGACTTTAATGAAGAATTGCAACTTTAATGAAAAATTATGACTTTTATGAAAAGTTATGACTTTTATGAAAAGTTATGACTTTTATGAAAAGTTATGACTTTTATGAAAGGTTGTGACCTTTTCGAAGGGTTGCAACTTTTCCAAATAGTTGTAACCTTTCTGATAAGTCACAATAAACATTTGTTCACACTATCCTTTGTTGCCTATAAATAGAGGGATTTCCTCTCATTTAAACACAACGAAAATTCTGAACCTCCTCCTCCTCTTCTTCTTCTTCTTCACAATTAAATATTTGTATACTTTGCTCATGTTGAGTGGCCCATTGACACTATTGCTTATGTTACAGATCCTGGTATGTATTTTACAATCATTAATTTATAAAAATATGCTTATGTTATTAAGGCTAAATAATAAGATGTAGTAATAATTTTCATTTTCCTTTACATTATTAATGTTTGTTACTACGTAATCTTGTATGTAAGATACTATAATGTTTTAGTTTTAATACCTGATAGGTTTTAAGTATTATTTTATAAATTTTTGATACTAAATTCTCGCGCGAAGCGTGGACAATTTTACTAGTAATGATAATAATCATAAGCTTCGTGGCATCTAAGGAAATGCGATAATTTGAGACTCAGGTGCCCACCACTACATTATGTATTTTTGAAATCTCAATAAAGCATGTTCCCAAAGAGGATTTTCCGCTGCCACAACTACATCATGTGCAAAGAGATGAACTGTCTCCAGCTATTACCCTAGAAAAAAGGATCAATTCTTCTGGAGCCCTTTTAACACAAACATTAAGGGAAGACTTGTGTGGGATTTCAAGCATCAAGATAATGCTCATCATCAAGGATTGCGAAAACAGCTGAGAAAACAAGTATATAGCCAAAGGAATCACATTAAATACTAACCGATCCGTCCATAGAGCTTGCCAGGAAACATTGATCATAAAGTCTCAAAGATGCCAAACTGCAATATCAGAAAAAGGGAGAAAAAGTCAAGAAAAGAATTTATTATTAAATTAAGCAAAAAAAATGAAAAGTCCTCATGTAATATTGCAAAGAAAGCTCACTAACCAACATACAGAAGAAGGCATAGATATTGTGTTGCAGTGATACATCTTCCCTTTGATCTGCATAGACAAAAGATATCCACCAATTTGTTTAAGTTCATCTAACAAATATGGAGCTCTCACAATATCTTCAATCACGAAAATCTAAGAGTAGAGCAGAAAATGCATAGCCTATGAGGCCATTCCTAAATGAAAACTGATTTTCATAACGAGAAGACAGCATTAGGGAGTCTTTCTGAAATTTCTAAACAATTTTCCCATTAAATAATTCCATTACTGCAACATTTGAGAAAACCAATCCAATGAATTAAACATGAGCAAATGATGTAAGCTCTTCTGTCACATTCATAGCCCCCAAGGTCCTACCTAAATGAAACTGATATTAATACCACGAAATAATTGGTATCTTATTGAACTAAAAAGGAAATTTTTCACGTTCAATACTTCCATTGTTGAAACATTTGGGACAACTACCAGTTTCTGTAAATTAAACATGTTCAAATGATTAAAACTCCTAATCAAGTGCTCCTAATGATGCCTTTAGTTTTTAGCTTGTCTCCCATTATAACAACATACTCAGCGTAAATGAATGTAATTTTATATTTGGTTGACATCCACTTAAAATGACTAACTTTGTTGTTTCTAAATGAATGTTAGATTGCCTGACGATAAAGGGGGATATAACTTTATGTTTCAGAATTGAATTCGAAAGTTCCCAACAATTGGGTCCTCTTCCAAAATGAACTTTCTAGAACACACACGCTCCTAACGAAAGCAGTTAATACCTGGAAGGAATCTCTAGCAGAGCTTTTAAACCTACTAGAAGACCCATTAGAATGGCACGGAATTCTATTCTGAGGAAGCCTACCAGAAAATTCTCCTGGTTTTTGACGGGTGTCAATGGATAAAATTGTTCCATTTCTTAGCCCACATAAAACAATATTTTCCTGCAATACAAAAAAAGGAATATTCTGAAAACACAATTTCAGAAACTTCACCTTCCAGGATGCATAAGAAATGTTACAGATGATTCCAGAGGATGCTTATCATTTCCAATGTCACAAAAATTCATCAAGTGAGCACCTTGTTGCAGATGAAAGACATGTTTGAAGAAGGCAAGAAGCTAGGCATATACTACATTCACGTCCATGTGTATCACAAAAGCAAGAAGATTAAAAAAATCCAACAGTTCAGTTTTCAATAATACATAAATGAATATGATAATGTGCATATATTTGGATTGATTAATTATGTAACTCTAGAAACAAAAGTTAATCAGCATGACCAATTTGGATTACTAGTTCACTAACAGACGACGGTATTTGTCATCTTCATGGTTTATAAAATCTTGTAAACCAATTGTCAATATGAAGAGTTGCAAGATTATAAATTCTCTTGAACAACTAATTGCAATTTACACAATGCAATAATAAGTAATTAAAGCACAAAGGATGGAGTATGAGAAATTTACTGAATTATCAAATTGTATGGAGAAAATGTCGCTTTTAGACCGACAAACCCAGGATTTCACTCCTGTTTCTATGTCCAACATTGCAGCTCCTCTATTGGTACCTATATAACATTAAGCAGGATATAAGAAATTAGCAATGAAGAAAAGTATTTTTCTTCCTGGAACTTCAATAAAACATGCAAGACAAATAAATTAAATAGACACAACCCACAATTAAAGTTTGACAACATGGATCACAAAAGAGCAGAGTTTACTTCAAATGAGAGTAAAACATGGAAATGTCAGCATGGGAATAGCATTTCAAAGGCCAATCAATCTCAAAGTTGGAATTCTAGAGTAGCAAAGGGACTTTAGTAACTGCAAACATGGAGGAAAGAACTTGCCTACTACTGCTTGTTTCTGATCATGACTACAATCTGCCGTCCAAACTGTACACTCAAATGAAGCAATCTCAGAAATTCTTGTTCTATCAGTTGGTATACTTGAATTAAGATCTAGTGGTTCACTGAGGTTCAGAATGTTGACTGTTCCACCAGATGATTCAGCTCCCAGAGTAGTTATCCTGAGCTCTAGCGTTAAGTCTCACAAGTGCAATACAGACATATTTTTGTTACCTTTCTAAAAAAAAAAAACAGAAGAAAAGGAAAGGAAAAAAAATGTGACAAGAATGTACGACTTCAATCATGTTACTTTAGAGTGGAGTGGAAAGACTAACTTTTGAAGAGCAGTGAGCCAAAACCAAATTTAACAGTAACTTCTTACAAATTTGAAGATCTACAAGAATAAAAAGTTGGTCAATTTAACTACTTTAGTACTCCAATCTACAAGAAGCAACAGAAAGTATTACACCAGCAAACACTAAAGTAGTTTTATTAAATTTCAAACAGGCAAGTAAAATTTTATATACCCGACAAATCGAAAGCTTAGAGCCTTGGATTGAAAACAAATGTGTCATATGAGTCACCAAAGAAAAAATCAGACCAGCCAACTTACTTTATTATAATTGAAGAGGACAATATAACAATGAGGAACTCAGGAACAAAACATATTTTATGAGGCAATAAGCTGTTGATTGCTAAACCCTTAAAAGGATACAGAATATGCTTTAAAGAAGCATCACTGACGGGTGCAGGGTGCTTTTGGGACATCTTTATACAAGATATATTCGATGGCATATGTACAAAAGCTCCTCGAGGTCTCCAGACATGTCCTGGTGAGTCATAATACCCTTCTCCGTATCTGTCTTTGAGAGGCCAAACACGATCTGGCAAGCATTTTACCCCTTGATTAAATTCTTGTCCAACCTTTCCAACTTCAAATATACTGCGAACGCACTAGACTTCAAAACAATGTATTGGAAAATATGTTCCATACCATTATGAATTTTCAACAAGAATAATCCATCAAACAAGTATGGATCACAAAATTTTTAACTAATAAAGACGGTCCATGCTGCTTAAAGAAATTGTAACCACAAACATGAATGTACATATCTGATTGTAAAACACTTGGCATGAACATTAAGGGTTTGTTTGGAAAGCTCCCTCATAATTGGATTTGATGTAATTACTAGGGAAGTAATTATACAGTCTAGTAGTAATTACAAAGATTTCTTTGTTTGTCATAATATAATTACTAACATGATGTGTGGTTGCAGAAGTGTAATTTCACAGTTAAATCTTTATCAAAATAACTAATCCTTAATGTTTGACAAATATGTGTCTATATAAGAAAGATTATTAAATTTTATCTATCACTAGGTAAAGATGTATATTGTTTTTTGAAAATATTAAATAACTATAGATTTGTAACTAATATTGTAAAAAATAGTTGATATATAGTTTTTAAATAAATAATATTGTAATTGAATTAATAAATAAAACTTCTAACTAAGCACACACAAAATAATAAATATTCCACACTGCAAAGTCACAACACAAATCTAGGGTCTATTCCACAGTTTGAGCAAGTACTGTATGCTGATGATACAGTAGTTTTCTGTGAAGTAAAACAGGCGCAAATTTGTTGCTTGAGGGTGATTCTGGTTATATTTGAAGCTTGCTCAGGCCTTAAAGTCAACTGGAGGAAGAGTAGCATGTTCCCAATCAAGGAAGTTGTGCAGATTGAATCCCTGGCAAGCATTCTTAAGTGCAAGGTGAAAAAGTATGCCATTGGGATCCAAACATAAAGCAATTGAGATCTGGGATGGCATAATAGAAAAGTCTGAGAAAGAATTGGCATTATCTCAATACTTACCTCTGGGAGGAAGAGTAACTTGATCAATTTAGTGTTGGATTCTATGCTAACTTATGTCATTGTTCCCAATTCCTAGAAAGGTGATAAAGGCATTGGATGTCTTGAGGAGGAACTTTCAGTGGCAAGGAAACAAAATTGAGAAGGGGTTCAATCTGGTTAAATGGGTGGCAGTCCAACAGAGTAGGAAGAATGGGGATTGAGAGTCAGAAACCTTAAGTTACAGAACAAGTGTTTGCTATCCAAATGGCTATGGAGATATGTTTATGAAATCAGGCCCTATGGAAAGAGGTAGTTCATCATAAATATGGGCAAGAAGACCATTGGTGCACAAATGAATTGATCTCTACATATGGAGTTGGGGTGTGGAGAACTATTAGAAATTACTGGACAGAGCTAAAACATAACACTAAGATTCTTGTGGGGAGGGAAGATAAGACAGTTCTGGACAGACAAATGGTGTAATCAAGGCGATTCTAAAGAACCTATTCCCTGGACTCTTTTCCATGAGCTCTAACCCTGATTAAAGAATAGAGGAGATGTGGACCACACATGGGTGGAACCTAGTCTCCAGAAGACTTCTTAATGACTGGGAAATTGGTGAGGTGGTGAAGCTCGGGTGCCCTGGGATTAATTTGGATCCAAATAGACTGACTTGGGCTCATCAAAAGGATGGGAAGTTCTCTGTTAACAAGCTATACAAATGGTGGGGAGGGGAGAGAGCAAGCAGGTGCAGGCCTTTAGGCCCTTGGGGAGCAGTCTGGAAGAATGTGGCTCCAACCAAGCTGAAATGTTTCACATGGTTGGGTAGCCAGAAGAGCTTGTTTGACTCATGAGGCAATGCAAAATAGGGGCATCAATTTTGCATCAAGGTGTCTCTTGTGTAAAGAAGACCATGAGACCAACAAGCATTTATTTCTACACTGTAAAGTGACAGCACAGGGTTGGGCCCTTTTCACCCCAGCATATCCAACATCAGCTGGACCATGCCAGAAAAAAACAGCAGATCTACAAATCTGCTGGATTAGAAGGGGAGCCAGCAAAAGTCAGAAGAGATGGTGGAGCTCAGTTCCAGCATGCATTTGGTGGACCATATGGAAAGAAAGAAATCAGAGAATTTTTGAAGGGGAAGAATGTACTATAGAAAAGATTATGTAAAAAGTAATTACTTCCTTAGGCTTTTGGTGTAAAGAACAGGATATAGATGAAGAGATCCAACTAATGGATTTCATAGGAGCATTGCAAGTATCTCCAACTTTTTTTTACTTTCCGTGTAACAACTTTTTGGAGGTGGTTAGCATATCCCTTAATGCCAAGGAATACAAAATGTTACCAGTTTCAAAAAAAAAAAAACAAATATCATGCCATTCGCTTGGACCCTAACTTCGGTGGTCAGAAAAAGTCAAAGCTGATTGGGTGAGGTCGGAAGAGGCCTGCAACCCTAATGGAAAAAAATTCTTCAAAAAAAGGTCACTCGCCGGCGCATGAAGCTGACGCATTACCGGAGCTGTGACTGTTGGCAGAGCCTACAGCAGTCTTTGTCAGATCTGTTTTATGGGGTTTGGTCGCCGAAGGTAGGGAAAGCCTGTGGTGGTATTAGTTATCCACAATACTGATAAAGGGCTCAGAAAGCTACTGTAACAGTGAGGGAGAAAACTCGACATCTTTTTGAGGAAAAGGAACTTTAGTGCAGCGAATGAAGAAACCTCACCCCAAAAGGCAGCAATGGCTCTGATACTCACGCAGATTTTAGAATAAGAACAACTTCTTGTATTTATGGTGTCTTTACATCCCATTAGAAAGGCTATTTGTACAATGAATCCTATAACTAATTAAGACAATCAATTACAATAAGGAATACTCTATTCCTATAATTACACTAGGAAAATTAAAGTCTTAATTAACACAATCAACACATAGTGTTATTCATTATAAAACAACTACAAATTATTGCACCCATACTCATAAAATATACTGTTACAACCAACTCCAGTTGAGTTATTCTTTTAGCTTCAATTATAACAGAAAGCATACCACAACGAGCCATTCATGCCACCTGTCAACAGAATATCAGTCTGGACCAGGCCCTCTGGCGTGTTTTGATCAACAGTCAAGTGCTCCAAAGCACTGTTAACAATTCTTTGTGTGCCATCATACTTCCAAATCTGAATGCATACAGTACATATATATTCAGATAGAGTACATGTGAGAAATATAGGAAAAGAATATTATTGAATTGTTGTTGTTTACATTATTACATTGAGACCCTATTTATAGACCCTAGAATACAATCCTTTACCAAGTAGGATACTATTTAGTATTCCTATTTCTATTTCTATTCCTATTCCTGTTCTAATAGGATTGTATAAACTTATTCTTATTCTAATAGGATTGTATAAACCTATTCCTATTCTAACACTCCCCCTCAAGCTAGTGCATACAATTCATGTACCTAGCTTGTTACAAATGTAATTAACACGAGGACCGATGAGGGACTTGGTGAGATATCTGCAAGTTGATCACTCGACTTCACAAATTTGACAATCAATCTCAATGGGCTTGGTCTTCTCATGAAATACTGAATTTGATGCATAATGCCGATAAAACAGAGAGTGATAAAATTACAGTGTTGAACTTTCCAAACCAAGCTTGCAAAAACTATTTCAGACCATAGAGTGACTTACGTAATCAACATACAAGGCTACTAAACTCCCCCTGAGCAACAAATTAGGTGGTTGCTCCATATAGACTTCTTCACAATGCAACAGTCGCCGGAAGTGCTCAAAATCTAGTATAAAGTGTATGGATCATGTTGGAATCAATAGACGTGTCAATATTTAACAAGAAAGTCACCGAAAAATTGGCCGGAACATGCTCATATGCCGGAGTATTGATTTGATGGATAAAAGTGGTCACAATCTAAGAAATAAAATTATATGGGTAGGGTCGGAATGATGTCACGACCCAACTAGAAAATAGAAATTATATAGGATAGTTCGAATTGATGGAACGACCCCATTGAAAAAGAGAAATAATATGGGTAGGGTCGGAATGATGGCACGACCCTACTGAAAAAGAAAAATAATATGGGTAGGATTGGAATGATGGCACAACCCTACGCAAATCTGATTTGAGGAGTCACCGGAAAGACGAATGGGAATACGCAAATCAAATCTGAGTAGTTACTGAAAAGACACACGGTGCTATGCAACTCAGATATGAGAAAGTAGTTCGGAAAAAAAACTCACGGTACTACGCAAATTAAATATGAAAAGTAGTCCGGAGAGATGCACGGTGCTACGCAAATAAGATATGCAAAAAAAAGGTAGTCACCAGAAGAATGGCATGGTGCTACACAAATTAAATATGAAAAAGTAGTCACCGAAATGATGGCACGGTGCTACACAAATTAAATATGAAAAAGTAGTCACCGGAATGATGGCACGGTGCTACACAAATTAAATATGAAAAAGTAGTCACCGAAATAATGGCACGGTGCTACACAAATTAAATATAAGAAAGTAGTCACTGGAATGATGGCACAGTGCTACACAAATTAGATATGAGAAAATAGTCACCAGAAAGATACATGGTGACCCAACTTTTGCTAACATAATCATTGGCCGGACGGGCGGCATATATGAGTAATAGCCGCCCGCCGACAGTGGAAGCTCTTTGATTGTTTACCAAGATCGTAGAGGCTCTGATACCATGTGAGAAATATAGGAAAAGAATATTATTGAATTGTTATTGTTTACATTATTACATTGAGACCCTATTTATAGACCCTAGAATACAATCCTTTACCAAGTAGGATACTATTTAGTATTCCTATTTCTATTTCTATTCCTATTCCTGTTCTAATAGGATTGTATAAACTTATTCTTATTCTAATAGGATTGTATAAACCTATTCCTATTCTAACACTATAGCGCATTAATAACAAAAGACAAGGACGACGAAGAGTTGGTAAAGCTTAAGGATACAATATATTTCCCTTATTTATCAAGGAGGAGGTAAACGCCACACAAGCCCCACCTTTGGTGACAGTTAGTCATAATAGAATGGACACAGATCCTACACATTAAAACTAAACCAATGAAAGAATTAATTTCATCCTAGAGATGGAAATTCTGCTGGTAAACTTACTCTCATCTAACCCTCTATCCAACACCAATCCCAAACAATCAGATATTGTGAAAGAAAGAAAGATTAAGATAGAACTGGGAAAAGCGAAATGATTAAATAACAATAAAAATAACAAGATTCATATTCATGGGATGAAGACACCCTCTATCCAACACCAATCCCAAACAATCGGATATTGTGAAAGAAAGAAAGATTAAGCTAGAACTGGGAAAAGCGAAATGATTATATAACAATAAATATAACAAGATTCATATTCATGGGATGAAGACATATACTAGAGGAAAAGGACAAAAGGTAATTAGAATCGTTGAAATGTTGTGAAGGTGACAAAGCCCCAGGTCCAATGGCTTCAGATAAGTTCAACTTTCTTTCCAAATGTTGGGGGTAAAGCAGGACATACTCAATACTGTGAATCACTATCATCAATTTAAAATTTTCCAAAAAGAGCTTCACGCATCTTATACAGTACTGAGATATAAAATAATAATAACTCCCTCCGTTCCCTCCGTTTCAATTTGTTTGTCAGCTTTCTTGTTTAGAGCATTTCAAAAAGAATGCTTGTTTCCTTTTTTGGCAATTCTTTAGTTCTTACTTTCCACTTGGCATGTTTAAGACCACAAGATTAAAAGACATTTTGGTACATTCTACATATCTTTAGTTTAAGACCACAAGATTCAAAAGCCTTCTTTGCTTTCTTAAACTCCGTGTCAAGTCAAAACCAAACAAACAAATTGAAATGGAGGGAGTAATACTAATGATAATCAATGTAAGAAACTAACGGGTTTCAGACCAACGCATATACAAAATTATAGCAAAATTACTTGGAGAGGCTAAAGTGTTGCATTATTAAACTCGTTTTGACGCTTAGATGGTGTTTGTCATTGCAAGGCAGATTACAGATACCATCTTAGTTTCCAATAAACGCCGGGACAAGAGGTGAGGCAAGATAAGGTGTCTCTCCTTGGTAAATAGGATGCTAACTGCTAAGAAGGTCTTCGACAATGTAAATTAGAGTTCCCTTTTGTATATGATGGAAGTCATGGGTTTTGGGGAAAAGTGGATTAACGGGATGAAGTATGTATCTTCATTGTCCTGAGGGTTCCTTTCCAACTAATGAGGAATTCTGTCTTTCTCATTCTCTTGCTGGATTGAAACCACCGGCTCCGTCGAACTCTTCAACCGTAAAACACCACCCCCTTCACTTCCTCGTTGATCCACCACCGTAACACCAGCCCTTAGACACCTCTATTTTCCATTGAATGACCTTGAACCACAATTTTTGCCGACGAGCAGAGCTAGAGAACTCAGCGTTTGGAGTCATCCCTAGCTAAATTATTTTTTCACAGCTTTCTTGATCATCAATTCTCGGTCGTGCATTTGACAGTGATCTAATTCCAAGATTCCCATTTTAATAAACCCAGCCTTTAGTTAATTTTTAACCTGTTCTTTAAAGAATTTTTTAATCTAACAGAACAATATTGAAATGGTTTTTTGTTGGCAAGAAAATTCAACCTATTTGGGTCATGGTTTTTTGTTGACAAGAAAATTCAACCTATTTGGGTCATGTTTGTACCAGCTGTGAGCAATTTGACTTCATGGATTCGGCTAATTTGATCAGAGCACCATTTTCTTTGTTTTGTTCTCCTTGTTTGCTGCGTTTATTTCAAGTTTCAGGGGTAACAGTGTTCAGCTAACACAGTTCCGGCGGACATAAGAGAGGAATGTGAGGCAGAGGGGAGGCGCGTGCACCACTGGAAATTGATTGACATCTCAGGTTCTATCATCCAATTCCTAATTCTTGCGCGATTCAGCCTTTGTTTCTAGTCCTTGTGAATATTTGTTTTCTAATTTCTTGCTCGATTCTACCTCTGTTTTATAGTTCCTGTGCATATTGCTTTCTAGATTTTTGTTCAATTCTGCCTCTGTTTCCAGTTCTTGTTCACAACTGTTTTTAGTCTTGTCAGATTCTGTAACTGTGTGCTATTTAGTTTTTCATTCTTTTATTTTGACTGGGTTTTCATAGTGTAAGCCTAGTAAAATCTGCATTATAGCAGTTTATAGTTTATTGTGGCTTTGGTGAATGATGGTAGAGTAAGGTCATGTCGGTGGGCTGGGGCTGAGGGTGAGGGTCAAGGGTCACAAGGGAGTCACTAGGCTGAGAATTAGGTCTTCGAACATAAGGATTTGAGGGGGAAGTCTACAGAGTTACTAAAGATTCTCAAGAAGAGGAACATCAACATAGCTTGTGCCCAAGAGACCAAATGGCTAGAGATGTGAGCCTCACAGAACATGAATGGCTTAGGCATTTAGTAGATAGGGAACTCGGGGAGCTAGTGGTAGAAGTCATGTGGGTGAACGACAAGATGATGACGATTAAACTAGTCACCGGAGAATTTACCTTGAATGTAAATAGTTCATACGCACCACAAGTGGGCTTGAACGATATGGTTAAAAAGTGATTTTGGGAAGATTTGGACGAAGTTGTGAGGGGTATTCAGCATATCTAGAAGCTATACACTGGGGGAGACTTCAATGGTCACATCAGGACAACTTCAAGGAGGTAGTTGTACTATTGTAGTTCTTGTTTTGATATCCATCACTATTTATTATTGTTTTCAATACTCTATCCTAGTATGTTGTTTATTGTGTTCTGATTATTGCACTATTTTTGTTGTTGTTGCTCCATTCTGGTAGACTTTGCACCGTTTCCTTATGACTTGCTATATTTTCTTCTTTGTATTTGGAATTGCTGCATCTGAGCCGAGTGTCTTTCGAAAACAGCCTCTCTACCTCCACGAGGTAGTGTTAAGGTCTGCGTACATTCTACCCTCCCTAGACCCCACTTGTGAGATTTCAATGGGTATGTTGTTGAGTCCGGAGCCTAAAGGGCAACAAAATTTTTCGAAAATTCCAGAAGGGAAACAAAATGTTTTATCAAACCAAAAGGGCAACAAATTTAGACGTTGTTCAATTCCGTTTAAATCAGGGTTTCCGCCGCAAGGCGTGGATACCCATGCGACTTGTAAGGCTCAGCTGCCATGAGCCTTACAAGGTGCATGGGTGACTGCGTTTTGCAGCTTTTTAAAAAAATAAAAATGAAAAAAATTGGTGGTTTTGTGAATTGAGTTGCTAGGTATGTTGATGACTTACTAATTGAATTATTTTTAATATTGTGCCAAGAGTACAAGAACCATCCAAGTCTGCCAAAGAGAAAAAAGTTCATTAACTCCACTTCTTTATTCAATTATTTTTAGGTCCCATAAATTAATTTTCGTCGTGTAACTTGTGACACCACTTGTTAGGTAGGTAATCAAATAAATTCAAGTTATGTTTCTTTAGGGTAAAAAAAAGTTCTTTATTTCTTTGCCTATCCACTTATTTATGTATCACGATTGTATCATGCTTACACAGTAATATTAGGACTTCACGTTTGTTTTTACTTCATCCAGGAAATTACTGACGATTTGGCTAATACTTTTCCCGTTTCAATTTATTTGACTTGAAGTAAATAAATTTTTAACTTTTTGGGTTCATTTGACAAAATTCTATTGCCATTTGGAGATGTTTAGGTCGGCACATCCATCATTAAAATACCGATACGTGCTTAGAGAACCTACAAGATGGCTGGCCGAGATGTGATGGCTTGGGTTCGAGTTTTGGATATGAAAAAATTCTTAATAGAGAGCATTTTCTTTCAAATAGAACCTTATGCAGTGTAAATCTAAATTAGTCGAGCTTCAATTTACTCTATGAATTACAATAATTAACACTTAGTTCAAAATTCAAATTTATTTCAAACAAACTCAAATTTAAACTATAAATTCCAAATAACATTAAGCTTACTAATTTGACAAAATAACAATACATTTGACAAACTCATTCTAACACCTTTAAGCCTTTCTGAAAAATCTTTAGTTATGTATTTTTTTTTAAAAAAAATTCTTTCAATGCCTAGTTCCTTCTCAGTGTTTCCAAAGGCGCGCTTTAAGCGCGCTTAAGCCCTAAAGCGAGGCTCAAAACGTGTTGAGCGCTTCGCCTCGCTTTATGTGCGCTTCAGTGTCGTCATCAAAGTTCTAAGACAAACTTTTCCTTGTCAATGAGTCTCTTATGAAGAAGTGACACTAAACAATTGATATTTAACTTTATCATATTTTTTTTTCAATTTCTTTGGTCATATATTTGTCATTCATGGTTATAATTATTAGTCTTGGACTAAACAAACACATTTTATGTTTTTCTCCCTTTGCGCCTTTTTTCATTAAAGCCCACGCTTTATTTGCGCTTAAAGCCCCCACGGACCTTAGAGCTTTTTTGCGCTTTTCGCTTTTAATAACACTGTTCCTTCTTATAATGAACTAAGACACATCACTGTTATTTCTTTATTTTTATTTATAATAAAATCCCTTTTGTAGTGTGTGATAAAAATAACTACAATTTCGACCATTAAACTGTTTCTCCTAAAATACTTGTCATATTATTTTTTGTGAAAATAAATTAATTAATTAGTGGATTCAAAAGTGTGTTGTTTAAGTTTGATCAATGAAGAATTCGTCAAAGTCAACAAAGCATTACATATATACAAATCTGATCCAAACCCCATCTCCAAAACATCATTATGCACAATTTTCACCATTTCAAAATCCAATAAACTGCCACACGAATTAATAATCGTAGGAAATGCACAATTATCAGGCTTAAAAGTCTAATGCTTTAGACCATAACCCATTATGGGTCATGGCTCTAATGATAGTATTCCATAAGTAAACATTCTGGGTAGGCGAATTTATGCGGAAAATAGATAATGAAGAAACAGGGTCTTTGAACTGGGAGTACTTCGAAATGAGTTTTCCACAGAAGAATGTTGATTGATGTTGGCCTGAAACTACTATGAGAGAATGAACTTTGTAGAGATCAGTTAGAAGATAATGCTCTTAAGATTAAAGAATGGAAGTCTAGCAACTCAATTCACAAAACCAAAATTATTATTTTTTTAAAAAAAAAGCTGCAAAACTCGGACACCCATGCGCCTTGTAAGGCACATGGCGGCTGAGCCTTACAAGGCCAAAAGCTATTGCGCCTTACAATTCACATGGGTATCCGTGCCTTGTGGCGGGAACTCTGATTTAAACGGAATTGAACGGCGTCTAAATTTGTTGCCCTTTTGGTTTGATAAAAAGTTTTGTTGCCCTTTTGGCTCCGGACTCGTATGTTGTTGTTGTTATTGTTCTCTTCTCCATTGTTTTCAGTAGGGAGTAGGGATTCCTCACTGTTGTACTTGCTTTACATACTTGATTTTTGAGATGCTTTACTTGAGATGAGAATCTATCAAAAACGACCTCTCACCTTCTCAAGGCAGGGTGAGTCGGTAAGGTTACGTACATACCACCCTCCCTAGACCCCACTTGTGGGATTACACTGGGTATGTTGTTGCTTGTTGTTGGGGTTGAGATAGCACAATTTCTTATCTCTTTTCCTTTATATTTTGATTTGAGGGACTGATTCTGAAGGTAGCATTGGAGAAGATATAGAGGCCTTTATAGTGGGAATAACTAAGAGACTTAAGCATTCAGCCAATATCTCACATCATACAAAAGATACTCTAATTTTCTGTGAGCTGATGAAGACAAGTCAAATTTATTAGCTTGTCCTACTTGTCTTTGAAGCTGTCTCTAAACTATGATCTGGCATAGAGAATGATGTACGGAACATACTTTGGCAATGCTTTGATTTCTTTCCTTGGGGACAAACACAAAGCTACGACCACTTGGAATGGGATTCTGGAGAAGTTTGAAAAGAAACTGTCAACCTGGAAAAGATGGATTTGTCACCATGAGGGTAGACAAACGCTAAACAGTGTATTCGACAGTATCTCAACTTACATTATGTATGTATTTCCTATTCCTGAAGTAGTAAAGAAATTGGATAAAATCAGAGGAGATTCTTATGGGAAGGAAATAGGCAAGAATTTCCATGTAGTAAAATGAGAAAGGTGATAAAAGGGAAGAAAAGGGACCTAGGGATCAAATCTAAAGATAACAAAAAATAGTTTCCTTCAGAAATGGCTATGGAGTTGCAATCTAGATCAAGACAAAGTATGGAATGACCAAACCAAACATGATATTCTCAATCCGTGGTGCACCCAATGTTGCTTGTACTACATGTGATATTGGTTTATGGAAGCACACAAGAAGCCAATGGGAGGATTCTTAATCAGAACCATTTTGAAATAAGCAATAGATGAGGCATATTTCCGTAAGAAGAATTCCCTGACAGCCTTGCAACTACTACTGATGCCAGAGGGAGATGAATCTTAGAAGGAATTGCCATGACTGGGTAATTGACATGTGCCTCTTTGGTCAAGAAGCTAGATCTGACAAAATTGTCTTCACAAACTGATTCTCTGAGATGGGTTGCAGATAGTAATGGAACCTTTACTGTAACGACTTGCTAAACTTCTCCGAAACAAAAGACTTCCCCTAATATGATTTCGCCTTGGAGTCTTGGAGATAAGCAAAGCACCCCTGAAGGTAGACTATTTAAGCTGGACATCAGTTCACTGTGCTCAGCTTACAATCCAATCTTCAGAGGAGGGGGATGGTCTTATGAAGCAGCTGTATATCTGTTCTAACGATATCAAGAACAGAAATTACTTATTTTTACACTGTTCAATTGCTTCATAGTTATGGAACACATCAAAAATATCTTTAATACCATGTATGCGATGCCAAAATCTCTCAAGTTGCTTATCGGAGTTGGTCCATCCAAAAGCTTGACAAGTGATATCGAAAGGTTTGGAGTACAATTCCAGCAAGCATTTCATTGGTGGCATCAAAGGAATGAAACACTAGGAGTCATTTGGTTGTTGGTTAGAGAAGAGCTATTCATGTATTAAAACTTGCGCAACTTTATACATTGTTTGGTAGCAAAAGTGAGAAAACATAATACCTACCTAGAATCTAGTATAAATTGAACAATGTTTGGGTAATTTTTTTCTCTTTCACCATAAAGCTCAACTAGGTGCTATTTCCAGATTTATATACAATGTCAAGGACACGAAAAATGAAGTCAACACAAAGATTAAAGGTGCACGGAGCATACCTGAGGGTATGATGCTTGTTTCTTCAGGAATTCCATTTGAAAATTTAGTTTCCCTTTTCTGGATGCAATGACTTTACCGCACAACTCTCTAACATGGAGTAACTTATTGCTCCTTGACTTCATGCATTTCCCTTTGTCTCTCTCCTACAGTGTAAGAAGGATTCAGTTAAATTAGCACCCTAATTGAAGGCAAAGAAAGAAAAATGCAGTCTGGTTCACCAACTGTAAAACAATATTTTCCAAGATAAATGTGAATATCAAGCTTTGGAAACCTGGTGAAAATGCCTCTATAATCAAATACACATGAAGCGACAGAGGGAATGCAATAATAGTTCCTTCATTATGACCAAGTAAAAAGATGCAAGTGGCCACAATGTCTCTCTGCACGCAATAATAATTGGTTACACGCATATGACCCTCTCCAGGGCGAGGGCACCAGAATATACAAGCTTAGTGCACTAGCCCAAACTCTTATGCTTGAAATTCACATGGAAAATACCATTTGATAACAATTCGACACAGAGGAATTAAAGTGTTTTTCTCCTTTCCGCTGTTCACAGAAATGGTCCATGACTAGGACTGTGTACATTATATAACACTACCAATAGCATGACACTTATAATGAAAACTTTCATCTACTGCACACCAGAGCTTCTTCGACTCCCTATATCCATCAATACAAGTGACCTCAACCTAACTGATGTGTGCTCTCCGTTAAATTCTATCAAAGACTTTGCTAATAAATCAAGATTAATCACATATTTAAGAGCTTTCTTCCATCTTCTCTCCTCTCTGATACACTTAGCGCTTATCAATTAAAGCATCCCCTTGTTGATACATGCATCCTGATTGCTAGGATAGTTATAAACCGTCTGCTTCTTAGATCTTGTTTGCTTATGGTGATGATATCTTATTTATTCTCTTCCATTTTCATACAAAATATCTTGGACAGTTCATGTTTTTTCTTTTCAAATGAAAATTTTTGCATCTGCTTTTCTCCTTTTACATTGTCAAAAAGAAATTGTCAGGTAAATGTATTATTAACAAAAAGAGGGGGAGAAACCTGGTATATAAGAAGTATACCAAAAGGAGAGAATCTACACCTAAATCATGGTTCTCAACAACATAGACCAGATCCCTATTTAAAAAGGCGCCTCATGGGTACACCAAAATGAGACTAAAGAAAATAAACTATTTTGCAGTTCAACAGTGTCTTGAGCGACCCCTTCAAAAGCTCTCCTATTTCTCTCATTCCAAATGACCCACATAAAGGTTCTCATAGAAAATGGCTCATCTGATTTCGACATTGCAAGCCACACATAGTTTTTGAAGACAAGAAAGATAGCATTGTTAACCTCACATGGTTTTTGGTACAACATGGTCATGGAAAATGTGTTGAGAGTTGGATTCCATTATTGCCTTTCTCAGTTCTTTATACAGACAGTGAAGTTCATGTTTGGATGTACTTTTCACTAGCAATACATTTATGCTAGTTTACATCAATAATACTCCTTTATCACCTATAAATTTTTTATTTTTTTTTAACTTTACCTTTATCAAAAAAAGAATCTCATTTTGACCCAATTTATAAAATGTGGCATGTTGAAGACCATACAATCTAAGGGTACTTTTTGAATGTTAATGTGAATGTTACTATATTTAGATTATGTGTCAAATGTCTTCTTTTCTTTCTTAATCCATGTTTTTAGTTAAATATTGTCGTATAAAATGAAATGGACATCAAATCAACATCTTGAACTCCAAATTTAATCAAATACCATCACGTAAAATAGAATAGAGGCACTAGTAGAAGTAACAACTAGCCATGCTTCAAAAAATTTCCTCAACATAGTTCATTTTTTAGAAGCAACCTGACAAATCTTCATTCCAGTGTATTAAACTTTTACAATGATCAACGCAAGAAAGACAAAATTAAAGGGATTCTAGCCATTTTTGCTCTTTCTAAATTTCCAAAGATAGCTTTCTTCTCCTAAAACAAATTAAAAACAGAGGTAAAACTAAAACAAGTGGTATATCTAGTTTACAAGCGAACAACAACAAAAACTATGGCTCAACCTCAAGCAAGTTGTGCCAACTATATGAATCCTCACTAATCATATTTCTCAGAATCAACCGAAATTACAAGAAAAAGGTAGTACTTGGATAAATTCGCAACATAATGCAACTGAACTCAAAGAATGCTTGCCCTAGCAAATTTGCATTCTACCAATAATAGAATATGTTCAAATGGTTGCCTTGCCCGACAGTTTGCTATTACATCACTATTATTGCTGTTAGAATAGAAATAAGTATTTCCTACTTAGAATAGGAATAGGAATAGGAATAAGAATAGGAATCCTAGTTAGAAAAGGATTCCAATGTAGTGTCTATAAATAGGGTCTCTATGTAACAATTTAGATGCACAATTCAATAATATTTTCCCCATATATTTCTCACATGATATCAGAGTATCGGTGAGAACAAACAAGTCACCGTTTGTCAATTTCCGGTGGCTGTTGGGTCTGATTTGTGTCAATTTTATTTTCTATTTTTTTTTCTTTCTGTGGGTGTTGTGGGAAAATCAACACCACCACGAGGCTCGGAAAGCTCCCGCGACCAAACCCCAGCCAGAATCACCGGAAAATATCAACCCACGCGCTTTCACGCGCCGATCGAAGGTTGTAGTTTCCTGCGAGATCTGGCTGAGGGCTGTTCCGATCAAATTTTTCGAGAATTTTTTCTTCTGTTTGGGTCGTCCAGTATTTCCGATCAGAACTCACTCAGTTTTCTCCAGATCTGATCACCGGAATTAAGGTTCCGGTGATTTTCAGGCAGTTTCCGGCAAAATCAGACCACTGTAGGGCAGTTTCCGGCAAAATCAGAATTTTCAGGCCACCTGTGGGCAGATTCCGGCAGCTTCCAAAATTTTCAGACCACTGTAGCAGTTTCCGGCGAGTTTCTTACTCTTTTCAAGACAAATTTCGAAAAAATGTCTTTCGGGTGTGATGTTTTTGGCTCCAAGAATACGGGGATTGGAAGTAGCCTTATAATTACTTCAGAACCATTAATGGGAAGTTCAAACTATTTAGCTTGGGCTTCTTCAGTTGAGTTGTGGTGTAAGGGTCAAGGTGTTCAAAATCACTTAACAAACAATGCTTGCGTGGTAGATGAAAAGACAAAGTCTAATGACAAAGGTGCAAAAGCCAAAGCACAATGGGAGAAAGTGGATGCCCAATTATGTAGTCTCCTTTGGCGCTCTATTGATTCTAAGTTGATGCCCTTGTTTCGCCCATTCCAGACATGTTATTTAGTTTGGGAAAAGGCACGTGCTTTATACACTAATGACATATCTCGATTCTATGATGTGATATCTCGGATGACCAACTTAAAGAAACAAGAATCCGATGTCTACTTACTTGGGACAAGTACAGGCAGTCATGGAGGAATTTGAAACGTTGATGCCTACAAATACAAACATGGAAAAGCAACAAGAGCAAAGGCAGACATTGTTTCTAGTTCTTACACTTGCTGAACTTCCCAAATCAAGCTCGAGCAGACTATTTCAGACCATAGAGTAACCTACGCAATCGACATACAAGGCTACTAGAAATTCGGCAGTTTGGCATGACTCGTAGTGGAGCTGATCATTCTGTGTTTTATCGGCATTCTGCACCAAGTCGATGTATCTATTTGGTTGTTTACGTTGATGATATTGTTATCACCGATAATGATCAAGACGGTATCACCGATTTGAAGCAACATCTCTTTAAGCATTTCCAGACTAAAAACCTTGGCAGATTGAAGTATTTTCTAGGTATTGAGGTTGCTCAGTCAATAGGTCTACATCTCCAGTTGTAGTGCCACCACTACTAACTTATCATCGGCGTCCACGTCCAGCCCTAGTCCCAGATGATTCATGTCATGTGTCGGACCCTGCTCCTACTGCGGACTTGCCTCCTCCTAGCCAACCGTTTGCACTTCAAAAGGTATACGATCCACTCAAAATACTAACCCACATTATACCTTCTTAAGTTATCATCGTCTATCATCACCCCATTATGCCTTTGTGTCGTCTTTGTCCTCTATTTCCATTCCTAAGACTACAGGTGAAGCACTTTCTCATTCTGGATGGAGGCAGGCTATGGTTGATGAGATGTATGCTTTGCATAGGAGTGGTACTTGGGAGCTTGTCTCCCTTCCTGCAGGTAAATCTACTGTTGGTTGTCGTTGGGTTTATGCAGTCAAAATTGATCCAGACGGTCAGGTTGATCGACTTAAGGCTCGCCTTACATAAATTTAGGATTTAACCAACTTAAACTCTTAGGGGTCGTTTGGTAGTTGGCTACAGTTATGCAGATATTAGTAATACATGAATTAGTCACGAGGAAATTTATGTATTATTTTACACAGAAATTAGTTGTGCAGAGATTAGTTGTTCATGAATTTGTTATTCCATCTTCATAACTTATACATAACTTATACATGTATTAATTATGCAGGTTTCTAAATTGCAAAGGAAATACCATATTAATTTTATACATAGTCATAATCAACTACCAAATACCATAGTAATTTTACACATACTCATAATCAACTACCAAATACCGTATTAATTTTATATACAGTTATAATCAACTACCAAACATGGTATTACTTATACAGGATCGAAGACATGTATAATATTTCTTATAATCAACTCCCAAACAACCTCTTACAAAAATAGGTGATAATTACCTTAGTAGAGACTATAGGTGAAGGCGATTTTCGTTTCTTAGAAGAACCAGGAATCGGACCCTTAATAGGGAAATATCTGTTCTTCTCAGCATCATAGAAAAATCCAGGAAGCTCTGAAAACACACACAATCTTAACTTTTCTCAAAAATTAATTAGTAATGATGAAAACGGGATTGAGGTGAAGAAATAAACCTTTGGGCATCTCTTATACTTTGCAACAAAAGAAACCGATCCACAGAGTAATGAGTTCAGCTCTGCAACTTTTGCCGCCAGAGGAGAAAGAGAAGAGCTTGAATGAGTAAGGCGGGTCGGGCTGGGAATAGGGTCATTAGCACCAATGGCCCAATTGGGATTTTTGCCTCTTAAATTTGCAATCTTTAACAGGTAAATCACATAAATATGTTATATTAAAAAATATTTATCATCTATGACAATATAATTTTGCTAACTAAGGGTGTATTTGGTATGAAGAAAAACATTTTATATTTTTCAAATCAATTCATTTTTCTTAAATTTAAGGAAAATGACTTACCTTTAAAACTTAAGGAAAATATTTTCCAAAACTCTCTTCCAACTTTAAATTACAATTTATTTTTTTTGAAAAAATTAATTTATTTTGTCCCTGCCCTCAAACCATCCTCAAAAATAAAATAAAATTTAAAGCTTGTTTTTAGAAAACGTTTTAACTTCAATTATTTTACCCCACCCTCACCCCTACTCCCAGCCCCCTACCACCACCACCCCCCAAATATTAAAAGTTGTTTCTAAAAGATATTTCTAATTTCATTTTTTATTTTTTTACGCCCCCCCCCCCCATCAGCCCCCACCCCTTTCAAAAAAATAATTTAAGTTTGTTTTTTAAAATTATTTTCTACTTCAAATTTTTATTTTTTCACCCCTACCCTCGACCCCCTCCCGCCAGCCCCCCCCCCCAACCCCCACCCCCAAAAAAATTAATTTGTTTTTAAAAAATATTTTCAACTTCAAAAATTTATTTTTTTCACCCCGATCCTCAACCCCCCACCCCCACCCCTACCCCGGCCAGCCTCCTACACCCCCCTCCTAAAAGAAAAATTTGAGTTTGTTTTAGAAAATATTTTTAACTTTAAAATTTCATTTTTCACCCCTACTCTCGACCCAACCCACCCACCCCCAAAAAAAAATTTAAGTTTGTTTTAAAAAAATATATTTAACTTCAAAATTTCATTTTTTCACCCCTACCTTCGACCTCCCCTAACCAGCCCCCCCCCCACCCCCCTCCCCCTAAAAAAAAATTTAAGTTTGTTTTTTAAAAAATATTTTCAACTTTAATTTTTTAGTTTTTCACCTCCCCCCGCCCCGCCGGCCCCCCACCTTCCAAAAAAAAATTAAGTTTGTTTTTAAAAAATATTTTCAATTTCAAAAATTATTTTCTACTCTAGTAAAAATAAAGATATTTCTCAAAAACATTTTTCATTCATAAATCAAACACTAAAAATTAATATTTTCTACTCACTAACCAAACATGAGAAAATAAATAAAAAATCTACTTGTTTTTCAGGAAAACATTTTCTAGAAAACACCCTAAATATAACAATTTTTCCATCTATGACAATATAATTTTTCTAACTAAATGTAACATTTTTTTGAAATTAAGAAAATTGTACGGTCACTTGCCTCTTTCTATGCCCTTTTTCCTCTTCCTCCTTTTTTTTTTTTTTTTATTCTTCATCGTCTCCTTCTCTGTCATTTTTTATCTTCTTCCTCTTCTTTTTATTTTATTTTATTCTTCTTCTTTCAAATTTTCACTTAAATAACTATTCTCAAATTTTCATTTAAATAATCACATAGTCTTTTATTACCCCTTTTTTATTATTAGAATTATTTAATAAGTTAACTCATCACCAAGTTTCATTACTCTCCAACACATACCACGAGAAATTACACAATTATATATACTTAATAAGGATTTAGAAATCCGATTGCCTCACATAGTCGAATAATCATTTCGGGACTTGAGCCTTCCACTTTCGTTGAACTTCTAAATCAATTCAATCTATTCAAATAAATAATCACAATAAAAATTTGAATCTAACAACACTCATATTATTATATGTCTAGCTTAGACCCAAAACTCACCCAAATTTTTATAATAAAGTTTCTAAATCTTGATTCCAACCAATAGATCAAATCTCATATTTCCTGAATTTCAAGTCTAGTATTAAGTCTTACTTCCTCCTAATGACATAATTATTATGATACTCATATAATATAATACACATAATATTTAATTACTTATTTCAAAATATTAAACCAGATTAACTATGAAAAGCTCACGAATCCCAATAAAGTTAAGAAGAAAATTGTAGGTAAGTCCCTTTATTTTCCAACGGAGTGCAATCATCTTTTTGAACTAAAATTATAATTTGTGTGAACTTAAAAGATTTAAGTGCTAACCGTAAAAGAAAATTTAAAATCATAAAAATTGCTCCACTAAACTCTGAAAGTATTCAAAGCAGTATGACCCAATATTTTCATATATGGGTCAGACTTAAGGTATTAAATAATTTATGGACTTAGCCCATTAGCCATCAGATAAAATTAATTATTTAAAATCAGCATCAACTAAACAATCATAATTAACAAATAGCTCAAAAATTTTCAAATCAACTACACAAACTGATCAAAAATGACTAGAAGAACCTATCGAGATGGGGTAAAACGATAATTTTGTTAAAATTTCTAAAAATGACCTTCGGGGTTATTAAATTTGGTTAAGTTTAGAATTGATTTTAAGAGAAAAATTAGATTGAAGCTCAAAAAAGATGAAGTTCATGGAACTTATCGCGTTTATATTAAAGTTGTATTAGATATGTTTCATAATTGAATTAAAATCATGAACAATACATCCTACATCTATAATACAAATTGCAAATTTCACTCCCTTTTTAATGATATCAATTAAAATAATTTAGGTAACACACTTATAATACATTTATGATACATGCACAATACATTATTAATACATATTGCAAATGCGCTCTTTTTCATAGTGACACAAATCAAAATAGTTTATAAGATATATGTAATACATATTTTATTCATGAATAGTACATTTATAATACATACTGCACACTTCACTCCTTTCTTAGGGACACCAACAAGAATAATTTAGTTAACACACTAATAATACATTTATAAGACATCCATATTACATTTTTAATACATATTGCAACTGTCACTCAATTTTTTAGTGATAACAAAATAATTTATAAGACACATATAATATAAGTTTTATTCATGAGCAATACATTTATAATACATATTGCAACCATCACTCATTTCTTAGTGATACAAATCAAAATAATTTACAAGATACATATAATAAGTTTTATTCATAAATAATATAAGTTTAATTCAATTTATAGATCGCTGTCTTATCTTTCGTTAGTTACATTTTTCATTAATTCTTAATTCTCTCTTCTAATTCAACTTTAATATTGTGTAATACAATTTTAAAGAAAATTTAATTTATTTTGCAATTTTTTGATTTATTTGTTACTATTGGATTACTTGGTTAATTCATTATTGAAAGAAGTTTAATATACAGTAAAAGATCACTGTCTGGTCTTTCATTAGTTACATTTTCAATTCATGCCTAATTCTCTCTTCTAATTCAACTTTAATAATTGAGTAATACACTTTTAAATACAATTTTTATTCATTTTGCAATTTATTGGTTGATTTTTTTACGACTGAATTACTTGTTTAATTCATTATTGATACAAATTCATTCAATTTACAGATCATAGAATGCTCTTTCGTTTGCTACATTTTGCATTCATGTTTAATTCTCTTCTAATTCAACTTTAATATGTGTGGAATACATTTTTAATTCAAGTTTAGTTCATTTTACAATTTATTATGTATCTTGATTTGTTAATATACTTGTCTAATTAATTAATTATTGATATAAATTTTGTTCAGTCTACGAATCATTGATTACTCTACGAAAAAAAGTAGAGAGAGAAATAAAGGGAAAAAAACAAGAAGGAAAAATAACATAAAGAAAACAAGTGAGAAAGAACAACAGAAAGAAAACAAGGGAGAAAGAACAACATAAGAAAAAAGGAAGAAAGATCTAGAAAGAGAGATAAAAGTTAAAAAAACGAGAGAGATAAAGGAGAAAGAGACAAAAGAGAAAGACAAATCTAATAAAATATATATTATTATTATTATTATTATTATTATTATATATTGCTATAAATGATAATAATTAAAGAGTATATTTAAAATAAGTAATTATTTTTTAAAAGGGATCCACACAAGTAATTGATCTTTTTTAATACATATTGCAAACGTCGCTCTTTTTCTTAGTGATACAAATCAAAATAATCTATAAGATATATGTAATACATGTTTTATTCATGAATAGTACATTTATAATACATACTGCACACTTCACTCCTTTCCTAGTGACACCAACAAGAGTAATTTAGGTAACACACTAATAATACAATTATAAGACATCCACATTACATTTTTAATACATATTGCAATCGTCACTCATTTTCTTAGTGATAAATCAAAATAATTTATAAGACACAGATAATATAAATTTTATTCATGAGCAATACATTTATAATACATATTGCAACTATCACTCATTTCTTAGTGATACAAATCAAAATAATTTATAAGACACACATAATATAAGTTTTATTCATGAATAATATAAGTTTAATTCAGTTTATATATCGATGTCTTATCTTTCGTTAGTTACGTTTTTCATTCATTCTTAATTCTCTATTCTAATTCAACTTTAATATTGTGTAATACAATTTTAAAGCAAATTTAATTTATTTTGCAATTTTTTGATTTATTTGTTACTATTGGATTACTTGCTTAATTCATTATTGAAAGAAGTTTAATATACTCTATAGATCACTGTCTGGTCTTTCATGAGTTACGTTTTCTATTCATGCTTAATTCTCTCTTCTAATTCAACTTTAATATTTGTGTAATACACTTTTAAATACAATTTTAATTTATTGGTTGATTTTTTACGATTGAATCACTTATTAAATTCATTATTGATACATATTCATTCAGTTTAAAGATCATAGAATGCTCTTTCGTTTGCTACATTTTGCATTCATAATTAATTCTCTTCTAATTTAACTATAATATATGTAAAATACATTTTTAATTCAAGTTTAATTCATTTTGTAATTTATTATGTCTCTTGATTTGTTACGATTAAATTACTTGTCTAATTAATTAATTATTGATATAATATTTATTCAGTCTACAAATCATTGACTACTCTACGAAAGAAAGTAGAGAGAGAAAGAAAGGGAAAAAAGCAAGAGAAAGAGCAAAAAAAAAAAGAAAGCAAGAAAGAAAGCAAGTGAGAAAGAACAATAAAAAGAAAACAAGGGAGAAAGAAAAACATAAAGAAAAAAGGGAGAAAGACCGAGAAAGACAGATAAAAGTTAAAAAGCGAAAGAGAAAAAGGAGAAAGAGGCAAAAGAGAAAGACAAATCTAATAAAATATAAAGTATTATTATATATTGCTATAAACGATAATAATTAAAGAGTATATTTAAAATAAGTAATTATTTTTTTAAAGGGATCCACTCAAGTAATTAATCCATCTTTAATTTTTGCATTTCAGTATTTTAAGTAACAAAAAATAAAGATTAAAAATATCCTTGACATAAAAAAATTTGATATAAGTTTACATTTTGTATCATAATATAATACAAGTTATGTTTTACAAGACATATCAAGGTATATCATTGATTCCTACCTAACACATAAATTTAGTACAGAACCACAAGCTACACCTTACATAGCTTAGTTCCAGAACCCATACAATTATGTTATAAGAGCCATAACTTATACTTATAGAATTTATGTCAAACAAGGTAAAGTTCTCTAAACTTATGTCAGATGAGGAAAAAGTTCTCCAAACGTATGCTGGTTCTCTTCACACCGATAAGAAGGACTCTACTAGACACAGCTTCATAGACACCTTAGGAATCTTGAACCCTGTGTTCTAATACAAGTTTGTCACGCCCCGAGCCTACACCCCGGACATGGCCGGCACGCGAGAACCATTACTAGTCCCCAAGCAACCCTTGGCCTGACTGACTACTTAGCGAAAGACTTACTTAAGCGATAATAGACTTAGACACAGAATTTAGAACACTCTAACTCAAAGTTAATACCCAACTCAAACTGTCAGTAAAAATACTCAATAATGTAGGTATAATAGTTTGCAAAAGGTCTTAAGGAAAAGTGAATACTGAGAGACTCCTCAACTCTATCAATCTATGGAGCCTCTATAGTTTAATATGGATGTTGGGACAAGACCCAGGACACCCTAAACAAAGTAAACTTAAAGAAAAAGGGAAGTCCTCCGACGTGGAATGTCATGATCCAGATTTTTGTGATTGGCACCCACACTAACCCTCCGGTGGGAGAACCATTAATACTAATTAGCTAACTCAAGAACTAAACAACTTAATTTAAAACCAAGGCATTTAAAGATACAGAAGCAGGTTTAAATGTCTAAAGGAAAAATAGGGAGTTCCCATAAACTCCGAAGTCTATCAAACGATTGCAAAATTAAAGCCTAGAACCTGAAAGTCAATGTACCAAAACTCTAACAAGGATCATAAATCTAAAGAAAATGGGTACAACCCAATTAAACATAAGAAAATCTATGTACTAGTCTAAGTCCGAAGATGTGGACATAAACAAAAAGAGAACTCATTGCTACCCGGAAGAACAGGCTCACCCTTGAATTCGAGTCGATCACCGGTCTTCTAAATGAGGTCTGTCAGTAGCCGCCTGAAGATCCCCTGTACTCAACAAAGAAAAAGCAAGTGCAGTATCAGTACATAACCACAATGTACTAGTAGGATCACACAGCTATCCCAATAAGTGAAACATATATAAGTCATTACCACAATAATAAACATGCATACACCGAACATATACAATATCAATTATCACTTACGAACAACATACAATTTCACAATCTCAAAGATATACAGATATGCCAAGTCATTGGTCCTCTCATGGAACTTATATCCAAATTGTTAGTGTACTAGTACGTGGTAGCCGATCCAAGTTAGTGTGTCGGACGTGACACCCAATCCCATATATGTGCCGAAATGTGGCACCCATTCCAAGTTAGTGTGTTGGAACGAAACACCCAATCCATTCAACAAGCCACAATTACAATCACAATGTACATTCTCATAATCATACAATCAAGTCATGATTCATGACATACAATTATTCAATCATCCTCATTTACGATTAGTGTGTTCAATAATGCAACATTTGCATACATACATGCATTATAATGAAGTAATTACTAACATACATTACACCAACATGCAATCACAACCATCACCTACCTCGGACAAAGCTTGAATCCCTTAAGAAACTTTATTCTTCCCTTTCTGGATTCTTTTCGCTTGTTCTTGGTCTACAAACAATCAATATAACACGAGGATCAATAAACAAGACCTAATTACCCAGACTATAATCAATAATATCCACCTTAGGTCGAATCCTTGATCCCCCTACCCAGATTAGGGATTTTTCCACCATAAATCCCAGATCAAAACCCTCCTCTATCGATAAATATCTAAGAAACTAAGTTCTACAGATCAAAAAATGGATTCGGGGAGTAAAAATCTTACCTTTTGTGCTAGAAGAGGTGGAAAACCTTCAAGAAATACCCCTGGATCGTTCCTTATCTCTCATCTCTCAAGGTCGAAAATTGCAGAATAAAACATTTTTGGGGTTTATTTCCGACTTAAGTCGCGTCTGTCCCTCCACATCGGTCCTCACCTCGCTACAACAACCCCGCCTTGGAGGGAAAATCCCGCCTTGGCGGCTTGCATCGAAACAGTGAGATAATTTAAGAGTTTCAAACCCCCATTTCACAACACACGTTCATCCCATGACACTAAAGAAATACTCTTTCACGCTAAGATCAGTTTTGAGAGTTCTACTCGCCCGAATTTAATTTCGTAAAGTCGTACAAGTTCCTTAACGTCTTAGATATCTACTCATATGATTAAATTCATAATTAGATCTCCCATTTGTTTTCAAATTTCCCTAGATCTCACTGACTCCGATTTCGTCCAAATCTGGACTAGGTTGGGAAATTTCAAGTTACTACCAAAAAGTTTTCCAGACCAAAATATTTCC
Source organism: Solanum verrucosum (assembly GCF_900185275.1). Taxonomy (NCBI): domain Eukaryota; kingdom Viridiplantae; phylum Streptophyta; class Magnoliopsida; order Solanales; family Solanaceae; genus Solanum; species Solanum verrucosum. The sequence continues at coordinate 1,288,463 of NW_026020705.1, forward strand.
CTGTTGGCCTTATATAACGATGGGAACATGCCATTACAATAGATACTAATTTACCCATCACTCATCCCCGAGTGACAATTTAGGAAAAATGGTCAAAGTGAGAGTAGAGTATTACTTGAATCGACGAACAACTGGGATACTTGTCTCGCATGTCCTTCTTGGTTTCCCATGTAGCTTACTCAACTGGAAGATGCTTCCATTGAACTTTCACGGACTAAATCTTTTTGGTCCTTAGCTTCCGGACATCTCGATCAAGAATTGCAATCGGTTCCTCGTCATACTGAAGGTCTTTGTCTAACACAACGGAGTCCCATTTTATGATATAATCCCCATCTCCATGATATATATCTTCAACATGGACACATGAAATATCGGATGAACTCTCGATATGTTAGGAGGTAAAGACATTCTATAAGCCACTGGCCCTACACAATCAAGGACCTCAAAGGGACCAATGTATCGGGGACTAAACTTGCCCTTCTTGCCGAATCTCATTACCCCTTTCATGGGTGGTATCTTAAGAAGAACTTTCTTACTAGTCTGGAATGCCATGTCTCTTACCTTATGGTCTGCATACTTCTTCTGTCTACTTTGGGTTGCTAAAAGCTTAGCTTGAATACTCCTCACTTTATCTTGAGCATCCTTCACTAAATCGACCCCCAAATGTTTCACATCTCCTGCCTTAAACCATCCTATGAGTGATCTACATCCCCATCCATAGAGTGCCTAAAATGGTGCCATATTAATACTGGAGTGATAACTATTATTATAGGAGAACTCACGCAACGGTAGGAACTTATCCTAATGCCCTCCAAATTCAGTCACATATGCCCTCAACATGTCCTCTAACACTTGGATAGTCCTTTCCGCCTGCTCGTCCGTCTGCGGATGAAAAGCTGTACTAAAAGTGAGTTGTGTGCCCAATTCATCATGTAACTTTCTCCAAAACACGGAGGTAAAATGCGTACCACGGTCTGAGATGATAGAAAGGGGCACCCCGTGCAACCTTACTATCTTTTTCACATAAACCTTAGCCAATTGTTGAGCATTATAATCTATTCTGATCGGAATAAAATGGGCTGACTTAGTCAATCTGTCAACCACTACCCAAATAGAATCAAACTTCCCCAAACTCTTGGGAAGGCTAACCACAAAATCCATAGCTATTCTTTCCCACTTCCATTCCGGAATCGGCATTCTCTGAAGCAACCCTGCCAGCCTTTGATGCTCATATTTTACTTGTTGGCAATTTTGACACTTAGCCACAAACTCTGCTACATTTTTCTTCATGCCCGACCACCAATATATTTGCTTCAAATCTCAATACATCTTGGTCACACCCAGTGGATAGAATACCGCGAACCATGAGATTCTATCAATAGTTTCTGGATCAAGTCATCTATTCGAGGAACACAAATCCTTCCTTTAAAACTGAGAACTCCTTCCGCATCAAGAGCGGTCTCTTGTGCCTTGCCTGACACTGTTTTATTTCTGAGCTCTTTCAAACTCTCATCCTCAAACTGTTTGGCCTTGATCTCCTCAATGAACGTGGCCCTTACCTCAATGCTAGCTAACACCCCACCTTTCTCTGAGATGGCCAGCTGTATCAACTTAGATTCCAAGGTTTGAATTTCCTTAGCCAAAGGTCGCTTGGATGCACTCAAGCAAGCTAGATAACCTATAATCATTGCCTTTTGACTTAACGCGTCTGCCACTACATTAGCCTTGCCTGGATGATACTGTATGGTCACATCATAATCCTTGAGTAACTCCATCCACCTTCGCTGTCTCAAATTCATATCCTTTTGAGTGAAAACATGCTGCAAGCTACGATGATCAGTAAACATCTCACACTTGGCACCATAGAGGTAATGCCGCCAGATCTTAAGAGCAAATACTACCGCTGCCAACTCTAAATCATGTGGGGTAATTCCTCTCATGCACCTTCAACTGCCGCGATGCATAAGCTATAACATTCTTATCATGTATTAACACGGCACCCAGACCCGAATAGGAAGCATCACAATAAGCAATAAAATCCTTACTTTCCACATGTAGTGCTAGAATAGGTATTATTGTCACGACCCAGGATCACCCCCTAGTCGTAACCGACGTACTCGACCTCGAAGAGGTCTAATACAAGCCTCTTAGCATTCATTCATCGGATAGACACTAAAACCATAAGGAATTAAAAATTTTCTTTACCAAGAAAATATTTCATAAAAAAAACAATAGCAAGCGGAAGACTTTCTAGACTTTATACATGATGTCTCAAAACCATCTAATACTTTAGAGTACAAAATTCGGGACTAATCCCATACACAACTTAAACAATACTAAAAAGACATAAAAGAACATATGGGGTATTGTCCTCGAATATATGAGGACTCACCAAGTCTTCATCTTCAACACTTAGAAACCTATCAAATAGCCATGACATGTCATCATCTCCAAATCCCTACACTTTAGTCCAAAAAGGGAAAGAAAGGGGTTAGCACAATTAAGTACTAAGTATGGAGATCATGCAAAAACATGCCAAAAAGGACATTTTCAAGGAAGTAAATGCTTTCATATCATTTGATAAAACCTTTTCTTTATAAGTATAAGAGACATAATACAAGTCAGCATTAACATATAAGACCATAGCCAACCATACATATACTCAACATATGTCCATATACAACCCATGCTTAACTTTAAAAGAACACATGCCATTTCCTTACCATAGGACCTCTACCTAATATAATCTTAAGACACACTTGAGTGAGACAAGAAGTGACCGCCCATACAACCTCTTCAAGCACACTTAAGTGTTCCCCAAGATTACCTTAGATAAGGACATTTCCTTCACAACCTAACAACAATAGACCAACATTCTTTAAGAAACCATTTTGGAGACATTCATGTATTTAGAGGACTTTCATACATTAGCCATTAAGGCTTAGGGAACTCACTTTAGCATCTTCAAAGCCTACTCGTGCCATGTGTAGATAGCATCCCATACTACTACCTACACGTTGTAGAACCTATCCAATAACTAGAGTGCACATCCCACATGATGGGAATAGGCATTAACCGACATAGACCATGCGAGCTAGACATGGAATCCGGTGTCATAAAACCCTACACCGTGGAAGGTGTTCTACTTGCCAAGGGTAGAACTAGGACACATCCCATGTAGGCACATGGTGTAGGGGATATCCAAAGATGTTCATTGTACTCTTGCCTCATACTCGGGAGAGCTACCATCTTAACCATATCCACTCGGTGCTTAGCCTTAGTTCTCATGGAGTAATTTCATTCACATGTATGTGCTAGAGAGGGCACCATCATTAGGTTTACCGACCCATAGCACATCTACCAAGAAGGGCACCACAAGGATCTACCGATCAAGGTTCATTAAGGATAGCTCATTAAATCCCCCTGGAAGGGTGCCTTAGGCCTACCGATTTTTCATTAAGGGTGCCTTAAGCCTACCGGTCCAAGGTTCATCATTTCACACATGAGAAGGGCTACCACCATTAGGTCTACAGATTTCATGGTTTTACATTTACTTAGGAAAGCTAGACTTATGAAAGGGCACCATTTCTTAGTTTTGCCGATTTAAGTCTTGGCTAGAATTCCTCTTTTAGCATTTATAGAAAGGGCACCATTTCTTAGTTCTGCCCACTTCACACAGTTATGCATTCAAGACTTTAAGTAACAAGGAGGGACACTTTAGTCTACCAACCAAGTCACAACATTTTCATTTAAGGATACTTCATAATCCAACATCATTTCATATATACATCATGAGAAGTCATACTTTAACTCACAATGCTATCCACTTTACATAGGATCATCACAAGATCACATAAAACTCATTCACATCATACCTTCACATAAAACTCATTCACATCATAGCTTCACATAAAACTCATTCTCATCATACCTTCACATATAGCTTCACATAAAACTCATTCTCATCATACCTTCACATATAGCTTCACATAAAACTCATTCACATCATACCTTCACATATAGCTTCACATAGGACTTTACATATAGCCTCATATGTGTATAATAATACAACAATATAATAACATTTATATAATGCCCTTCATGGCCTCAATTCACAATAATACAACAAATAACCACCTCCACCAAAGGTGGATCAAACCAATCAATAACAATTATATCAAGACTAAGAGATTAAGCCATCTTACCATTCTCCAAAGCCATAACCAACATTACTCAATTCCCTACTAATTCAACATTATTTATAAAGTAGGTCAACTTACCATCCTTTCCAAGCCACCTTCACCATTCTCATGATCAAACAATTCACAATAGAAAGCATAGGTAATCATGGTATTCAACTATACCATTTAAGCTAAGCATAAGCCCATAATCAACATGAAGACAAATTCACAATTTTTGTCCATTCAAGGCCAACATCCCACATCCTTCAATTCAATAAAGATTCTTAACAATTCACATATATAATACCATATATGAACATCCCATACCATACTAAACAAAATTTTTATAATCATCTACTCAAAATCAATACACCCACTTTATGGTGAAATTTAGAGAATTTGAGAAAACATGGGTTCATGGGGATATCTTTCTAAACACCATTAATAATCATTAATAACAATGTAAATCATCATTTAAAACCCTTTTTATGCAAGAACCCATGCTAGAATCGAAATTAGGACTTTAGGATTTTTGAAGAACTTTGAAAATACTTTGAATTAGCTCTTTGATTGAAAAGGGATCAAAGATAAAGAGTCCCCATACCTTAATATTGAGAAAGCCCACGAAAATCAATGAAAGAAGCCTCCAATTGAAACCCTAGTTCTTCACCCTTCTTCTTCCTTGAACTTGAAGGAAATATATGAAAGGAGATGGGTTTCTTTTTAATTCTAAGAGGAGTGACTTAAATGAAAGGAATTAAGTCATAAAAAGGTCTTATAGTTGCTAGGAAAAGAATAAAATAGCATAGGGTCAATTTTGGAAAAGGACTAAGGACCCATAAAGTCTTAACTTAAAAATTCTGCCCCTTCCCGTCTTATTCGCCCTTTTTTTTCCAGCCTGACAGTGCTTCAATATTTCAGGCATAAATTTTTACTCCAAGGCCGGAATATGGCAAATTCGGTGGCGTTGGAAAGAGGACTCAAAGACCTTTAATTGGATAGGTAAAGGTCCACCTAATTCATTTTGAGCGAAAAGATATGACCATTTAAAGTTGACCCTTACAACTCACTAGTTCAAATGACTAGTTTCCGGACGTCACGGTCATTTCTCATCATTTCATCAAGTTCTCAACTCCAAACTCACATGTGAGGCTCTAGTTTCACTAGTTCGTTTTTAGGGTCATTACAGTTATGGTCAAAAGAGTCTTGAGCTTTTGAAAGCGCTCATCACACTTTTCGGTCCACTCAAAGGGTACCTCTTTCTTGGTCAATCTAGTAAGATGCATGGCGATAGAAGCAAAGTTCTTCACAAATCAATGATAGTAGCTATTGAGCCCCACAAAACTCCTAACTTCAGTCACAGAGTTAGGCCAAACCCAATTCTTATCCGCTTCAATCTTTTGGGGATCTACCATTACCCCTTCTTTTGAAACTACATTCCCCAAAAAGGCAACCAAAATAAATCAAAATTCACACTTAGAAAATTTCACATACAACTTTTGTTTGTTTCCCAAGAACACCCAAAACAATACGAAGATGGTCGGCATGCTCTTCCTCACTTTTCGAGTAAACCAAAATGTCATCAATAAATACTATAACAAACGAATCAAGGGAGGGTTTGAACACACCATTCATCAAACTCATGAAAGTTGCATGCACATTTGTCAACCCAAACGACATAACTAGAAACTCGTAGTGCCCATATCGGGTTTTAAACGCCGTCTTAGGCATATTCTCAGGCCTAATGTTTAATTGATGGTAACCAGACCTTAGATCAATCTTAGAAAAAACTGACGCACTTTGCAATTGGTCAAAAAGATCATCTATTCGAGGCAATGGGTACTTGTTTCGAATGGTGACCTTATTCAATTGCCAGTAATCTATACATATCCTCACACTACCATCTTTTTTCTTAACAAACAAGACAGGAGCATCCCACGGGGAAGCACTAGGACAGATGAAACCCTTATCAAGTAGTTCTTGGATTTGAGCCTTAAACTCTCTCAACTCTACCGGAGCCATGCGATACAGAGGGTTGGAAATAGGATAGGTACCAGGTTCTAAATCAATGCAGAAGTCTATATCTCTATCCGAAGGCATACCCGAAAAATCAGTAGGTAACACTTCTCTAAATTCTGACACCATAGGGATAGACTCAATAAAGGGAGATTCAACCTCAACATCCCGAATATAAGCCAACTAAGCCAAACAAACTTGCCCTACCAGTTTCCTAGCCCAAATGGAGGATATGACCTTAGCTGGTTTAGGCTTGTACACCCATTCCCACTCTAACTTTTTCCTACTCGGAATCTCTAGAGTCATAGATTTAGTGTTACAATTCAACACAACATAATAGAGGGACAACCAAGTCATGCCTAAGATTATATCAAAGTCAGTCATATCCAAAATAACCAAATCAGCCCAAGTCTGAAAACCCATAAACAAGATAGGACAAGCATGATAAACATGAGTTACTATGACAAACTCTCCAACGGGGGTAGAAACATGGATGTGGGCATCAAGCATATCACAAATCATATCAAACTCTGAAGCAAATCGCACGGACACATAAGAATTAGTAGAACCCGGATCAAATAACACATTAGCCATCTGGTCACAAAAAAGAATAGTACATGTGATCACTGTGTTAGACGCCTCCGCCTCGGTCTTGCCCGGAAAGGCATAACACTGAGCCCTGCCATCATGATGAGCGACTTCCCTGCCTAGCTGCACTGTACCTCTACCTGCGTTACCATTTCCCCGGCCTCACTGAGTTCCTCCTTGCCCACCTTGTGGACGCCCTCAACCATTATTACCATTTCCCACGAGTACCACTGCTCTAGACTTCTGCTACACGGAATCCATCATATGCGGGTGGGGATAATCTCTCCTCATATGCCTAGGTTCTCCACAGTTATAACAAGTGCTATCAAAAGATGGCCTACTGCCCGCCGAAGGTGCGGCTCCTTGGCTATCCTGAATCAAATTCTGAGGTGGAGTTCCCAAGCAATTACCTGTAGAAGCAGGCATATCGCACTGAATTGGCTGGTTTGCAAGTGTCGGTCTCCTTGAACCTCTGGAGTAAGAGCCCTGAAAGTTACATGTATTCTTATCCTTCTTAACCAATGCCTTAGCCTGATCGTCTCGCCTCACCCCTCCACTTTCTTCACAAAATCTGTTACCTTTATCGAAGCTTTTTTCCTGCAGAGGTCAGATGAATTTAGTCCCTCAACAAATAGACGGATCCTGTCTTCCTCAGTAGTCACCAATTGTGTAGCATATCTCGACAAAGCATGGAACTTTGCCTCATAAGCAGCCACACACATACCACCTTGCTCCAAAGCCACGAACTCATCTTTCTTGCGATATCTCATGGTTCGGGGCACATACTTTTCCAAGAACAGAGCATGAAACTGGGTCCAACTGAGTGGGGGTAAAGCTGAAGATTTGCATTCCACATAAGCTCTCTACCACTACTTAGCCTTGCCCTGAAGTTGGAAGGTCACAAACTCTACTCCATGCTGATGGACAATTCCCAACTTATGAAGCCTCTCAGAACAATCTAGGATGAACTCATAAGTGTCCTCACTCTCGAAACCATGGAACACAGGCGGTTTCAATTTCAAGAACTTACTGTTAACCATCTGCGGATAGAAGAGTGAAGGAGGTTAAATACCAAGTCGGATCGCCATATACCAATTGGAATCAAGTTATAGCACTAAAGAAGACAAGAGAAAATAGAGAGATTTCCTAAAGTCTTGTAGCCTGATGCTTATCGTGACCAACGACACTATCCTACGATATGAGTGTCTACGATCATCGATAATATAGTAACCCAACCGAGGGTTGGGGTCGTGTCCTAAGGGTGTAGCTTTTGAGAATTAATAACCAATTAGAATTTCATTCAAGTTAGTCGTAGTTAAAGACGTTTGCGATAAAAGACATAATAAATTAAAGGGGGTGATACGAAAGTGTCAAATATCAAATGGGGTTTTTTTAACAAGTGCTAAAACATCTAAATAAACAAGAAAATCAAGTATGGGGAAAGTTTCTTGGGATGTGACCGCAATACAAGTTGAGATAAATTGCTGGGTACATGCTTTCAATAGGAAATTTGCAAGATAATTGTGACTAGGCTAAGCTTTAAATGGAAATAAGTCCCCTCTCGGGCAACTTACCCCGTTTTAAATGGGTTCCTCTTGAACACCCATTTACCACATAAAGACTAGCCTACGCCTTACCCCACTCACTCTCTCGAGCTGAGTGCTAGGATATGGTACTGGGGTTCACCCTCTCGGGCTTAACCTCATGTCGACCCACTCCTTAGGCCATTCGTTTAGTGGTTTTGGTTTCGCGACCTCCCTCTTGAGCAAGTCGAAAACACATGAGTGACTTTGTATTTGCAACTACAAACCCTTTAGATTAAACCAAAACCATTAGGTGAAATCACCATTTACATACATCTAACCTATCAGCAAGCAAGACCCAACAAGAATATCAACCCATATTTGCTAAATCACACCCCAAGAATGGGGTTTTTAGCCACACATCAAGAAGTAAGAAATTATACCTAATATGATAATGAAATCAACTGGGTATAAAAGATTAAACCTTGAATTAAGCAAAGGGAAGTGAATAGAGAAGACCCACTTCCAACTTGGGGAAGAAGAACTCCTTTCTTCAAGTCTCCACAAAACCCTCTCCAAACTTGAGAGAAAATATTAGCTAGATTATGTTCTAAAGTGAAAATAATAATAATGATTGTTCCACACTCCAATCTCTCCTAAGACTATAACTCTAAATAGTATTTATAGTTTTTACAGATTGTGCTGTGGAGGATTGTTCGGAGACATTAGTCGAGATCACTGATGAACTCGGCGATTTGCCCTTTGGTCAGCTCATCACCTTCAGTGTCTTGCCTTTAGCATCCTTGCATTCTAGATCATTGGGCGGTACCGTACTGCTTCGCGGAACTGATCGACGACCTGCCGACTGCTCCTTTTCTCGCCTTTTGATCCACTTCCTTCAAGGCTTCGCGTACTGGAAAGAAGGGCGGCTTATGTCGTTTCAGCGACTCGCGAAGTTAAACTCGGTGATCTGCAGGATTCCATTTCTTGTTCTTTTCAGCCCTATTTACTCCGTTTTGCGCCTAAGTGTCCATGCTTCCACTAAAACTTCAAATACATGAAACTTCAACATTTTAATCAGGTATTGGGGTAAAACAAGCATTCAAGGACACTATTTCTATTAAAACAAAGCCCTGAATGAGTCCAATTTGTGGACTCATCATAGCCTCTCGAGGAAAAGTACATACGTCTCCATACCATTCTGGAAGACTCTACTAGACTCGTTTTGGTACATCAAGATCAACAAACCTAGGGCTCACGGAACCCATACCCAAACTGTTAGTGTACCGGTACGTGGTACTCGATCCAAGTTAGTGTGTCTGACGTGATAACCAATCCCGTATATGCACCAAAATGTAGAACTCGATCCAAGTTAGTGTGTTGGGACGTAAAACCCGATCCATTCAACAATCCACAATTACAATCACAATGTACATTCTCGTAATCATACAATCAAGTCATGATTCATGGCATACAATTATTAAATCATCCTCACTTATGATTAGTTTGATCAATAACGTAAAATTCGCATACATACATGCATTATAATGAAGTAATTACTAACATAGATCAAACCAATATGAAATCACAACCATCACCTACCTCGAACAAAGCTTGAATCCCCTAAGAAACTTGATTATTCCCTTTCCGAATTCTTTCCGCTTGTTCTTGGTCTACAAATAATCAATATAACACGAGGATCAATAAACAAAACCTAATTACCCAAACTATAATCAATAATATCCACCCTAGGTCAAACCCTTGATCCCCCTACCCAGATTAGGTCTTTTCCCCTATAAATCCCAGATCAAAACCTTCCCTCATCGATAATTACCCAAGAAACTAAGTTCTACGTATCAAAAAATAGATTCGAGTAGTATAAACCTTAACTTTGGTGCTAGAAGAGGTGGAAAACCTTCAAGAAATACCCCTGGGTCATTCCTTAGCTCTCAAGGTCGAAAATTGCAGAATAAAACATTTTTGGGGTTTATTTTTGACTTAAGTCGCGTCTGTCCCGCCACAGCGGTCCTCACATCGCTACAACAGACTTACCCTGGCGGGAAAATCCCGCCTTGGCGGCTTGCACGGAAATAGTGAGCTAATTTAAGAGTTTCAAACCCCCATTTCACAACACACCTTCATCCCATGACACTTAGAAAATACCCTTTCACGTTAAGATCACGGGAGTTCTACTCGCCCGAATTCGATTCCGTAAAGTCGTACGCTTCCTTACCGTCTTAGCTATTTACTCATATGATCAAATTCATAATTAGGTCTCTAATTTATTGCTAGATTTACCTAGACCTCACTGACTCCGATTTCGTCCAAATCTGGACTAGGTTGGGAAATTCTAAGTTACTACCAAAAAGTTTTGTGGCCCAAAATGTTTCCTTGTTGACTTTTCTATAACGATGGGAACAAGTCGTTACTTGCAAAAAGGTTCACCAAAAGCTAACTAGAGTGCCAAATGATCTCAATGAAGCACCTGTTGATGATCCTGAACGCATGTATCTGCATCATAGAAAGATGCAGGTAAAATGACATCAGTACAATGAATGTACACCTATGTAATAAAGCTGAATGAATAAATAACTGAACTGTAAGGCTGGAATATATCTTGCCGGAGTATAAGACATCCTCAACTAAGTGGATCCACTAAGCTATGCTTAAAAAGTAACAAGGAATCATCTAAAAAGTATGACCCTTTCTACCCACGTTGGCATACATGGTTTATGAGGACTTTGACTTGTCTGAACTCGTCCCCATATCGGTGCTCAATACTACTCCCAATAATATAACTCATGCTCATATGTTTAAAAGCATTTTCTCATCCTCAAACTTTGAGATTATTACTCCAAAGGTTCTCTTAAATGTCATTACCACAATGACCATACCGAGTTTGAAAAATCATCTTCAGAATGTCATTCTTCTTCACCATCTATTGCTGATAACCCAACCAGAGGTCAATCTTGGAGAAGTAACTTGCTCCTTGGAGTTGATCAAACATATCATCTATTTTGGAATAGGATATTTATTCTTAATGGTAACCTTGTTCAATTAGAGATAGTCAATGCACATTCAGAGAGAACCATCATTCTCGAACAAACAACACCGGAGCTCCTAAGGAGAGATACTTGGTTTGATAAAACCCTTATCTAACAAATCATTTAATTGTTCCTTTAACTCCTTAAGTTCTGTTAGGGTCATATGATAGTGAGGAATAAAGATAGATTGTGTATCTTGGAGAAGGTCAATACCAAAGTCTATTTCCCTTTCGGGAGGAATACCTGGAAATCATCAGGAAACACTTTCAGGAACTCATTCACTATGGGGACTGACTCAAGAGTAGGAGTTTCGAAATCTATATCCCTAACCTGAACAAGATGATAAATGGAATCCTTAGAAATCATTTTCCTAGGTCTTAGTCAAGATACGAGTTAACCCTTGAGAACACAATTTCCCCCTTCCCATGACATGGTAGGTTCATTCGAAACCTTAAGAGTGACCAATCGGGTCTTACAATCTATTGAAGAATAACATGTATGGAGCCAATTGACGTGAGGACAAAAAAAAATATTTTTATTCATTTTTACCTCAAATTTAGTATTTTTATTTGTCCTTTTTGAGCATGGGTTTTTATAGATTTTACTTTATAGTTTATTTTATTTGTAGGATCAAATTGGTATGAAGATGAAATTTTTTGAAGCTAAAACAAATTAAAGATGGAAGGCTGTGAAATGAAATTAAGGAGACACCTTAACAGATTAAATTGAATATAATAATATATAATATATTAGAAGTGCATTTGAAGAAAATTAGAATTGAATAATGTGACATTGCCACGTGGCATTGTTTGAACAGGCCTCAACAATTGTTGAGCGATATACTGTTGTCACGCGGAATCCTTTTGGGTTTCTAATTTGTTTGAACTCAATTATTTTATTTAAGATATTCTATAGCTATAAATAGGCCATAATATTAATTATTTAGGGGAGGAGGATACAATGTAGAAAATAACTTTTGATCGAAGGTTTTATCTTCTTTTTTTCTCTTTTATTTATTTTACATCCTTTCTTTGAATGATTCGTTGTAATTGCTCTATGTCTCGTTCTAGGATTATATTTACTTACAAAATGATTGTTTGATGATTCTTGATTCGGCATATTTTCATCATATTAGTTGTTCTTATATTCTTGTGATTACTATTTTGATGCTTGATCACCATTATAATAAATTTATTGTCTTCTTTTTGAACTCAGGAGAGGAATAGACGGATAGAACCTGGAATATAAGGAGCGTGTCTTTTCTTGCATATCACTTGAATTGATTTGTGTCTAGGATAGAGATATAGCTAGGTGTCGTGTTTGGCAAAAATATAGGAAGACAACGTAATGTTCCATAGTTGATTCAATCTATCTCCGCTTACCGATGTAGTTAGATTGTTAATTGTGGTAGATGGTTAGAGGTCGGAAGATCATGACAATATTATCAAACCCGTGAATCAACAACTAGATAATCAAATAAGTCGATGAAATTGATGCTAAACGTAATTGTTAGTTAAACCATAATCTTACATCGATTTATTTATTGATTGTGTGAAAAATCAATCTTTTCTTAGATAATTATTTTTTTAGTTATTTTATCTTCATTTTTAGTTTAGTTAATATATATTCATCTTTGAAATCCTCCCCTTGAATAAATAATTAGAATTAATATAATTTAGTAAATAGTTAATCAACAAGTCCTTTGGGTTCGATAATATGGCTCTTTTAGAGCCATTGTATTGCTTGCACGATCGCGTACACTTGCGTGTGCATTTGGGAGCAACAAGATTTTGGTGCTGTTGCCAGAGACTTATAAATTAATTATTTTTCTAGGTTATACTTTTTATTTATTTATTTAAGTTTTTTTTTAAAATTTAAAAAATGAAAGAAAATGAAAAATTAAAAAATTAATAATAATAAATGCATTTTTTTTGCATAGTGAAGTCTGTATCCAAGCGCATCGTGGACCTGGGTTCGAAAAAAATTAAAAAAAAAGTTTTTATTCGTTAGTAGAAGCACACTTAGCCCAACCCTTTAATTTTTTTCATGTCATAAAAAAATTCTTTCACTCTTAGCTTATATATTGAATTGTTGCACTGGGACAATTCCATGTTTTAAGTGAGGGGTGAGGGATTGAATTTCTAGTTTTTACTATTTTATTGAGTCTTTTATTTTTTTAGGATGAGTTCCTTGACTTTCGTTTTCCCTTTGAACCGATTATCTTTTATTTCTTTATGGGAGTAAATTTTTCCTTTTATTTTTATTTTTTGGAGAGAAAAGAAAAGACCCTTTTGACTTGTTTGATACTTGATATTTTAGCCTAATCTTGAGTAGTACTCTCTTGTGAATGCTTGATTGCTAATGCAATTGCAGACTCTTTGACACCGAGGCTCATGTTTGTGAATTTGTATATAACTTATTTTATTATGTAGATTGTTATGTCTCTGTCTCTCTTAGAAGTGGAATATGCTAAATTTAGCAAGTGTTAGTTTTTGTTGAGGTCCATTGCTTTCCTTGGCCATATTGTCTCCGGTGAAGGTATTCAAGTTGATCGTATGAAAATGAGACAGTGAAGAATTGGCCTAGACCTTTATCCGCTTAAGATATATAGCGTTTCTTGGGGTTGACTGTATACTATAGAAGATTTCTGGAAGTATTTCCTTTATTGCTTCACCATTGATGACATTGACTCAAAAGAAGGTAAATTTTCTATGGTCAGAAGCTTGTGAGAAGAGTTCCCAAGAGTTGAAGGATAGACTCACTCTGGATCCTATTTTGACTTTACCGAAAATATTTTTTAGGTTTGTGGTTTATTGTGATACTTCACGGATAGGTATTAGTTGTATCTTGATGCAATATGGAAAGTCATTGCTTATGCTTCAAGGCAATTAAAGGTACATGAAAAGAATTATCCGACTCGTGATTTGGAGTTAGCAGTGGTGGTGTTTGCTCTAAAGATTTGGAGATACTACTTGTATGGTGTTCATATTGATGTATTCACCGACCACAATAATTTGAAGTATGTTTTCACTCGAAAGGATTTGAATCTTTGCCAAAGGAGGTGGCTTGAGTTGTTAAAAGATTACGACATGAGTGTCCTATATCATCCTAGAAAGGTGAATGTGGTGGCGGATTCTTTTAGTCGATTACTGAGGGGTAGTGTTGCTCATGATGAGGATGATAAGAAGGAGTTAGTTTATGATGTTCATAGATTAGTCTAAAATGCGTGTTCGGTTGGTTGATTCTTATGAAGGTGGTGTTGTTGTTCATAATGGGTCGAATCGTTTTTTGTATTGGATGTGAAGGCTAAGCATGATCTTTATCCGGTATTAGTTTACTTGAAGAAGTTAGTTTCCGAAAAAGCCATTGAGGCTTTTTCCCAAGGGGGAGATGGTGTCCTTTGATCTCAAGGTTGGTTATATTTTCCAAATGTTGATGGGTTGAGGAATCAGATTTTGATAGAAGCTCACAGTTCTCAATATTCTATTCATTCGGGAGCCACCAAGATGTATTATGGTTTGTGGGAAGTCTATTGGTGGAATGGAATAAAGAAGGATATTGCAGAATTTGTGACCAAATATCTGAATTGTCAACAAGTGAAAGTTAAGCTTCAGAAATTGGGTGGTTTGGCTCAAAACATTAGTATTTCTACATGGAAGTGGAAAGATCTGAATATGAACTTCGTTATTGTTTTACCCCACACTCGTCGACAATTTGACTCGATTTGGGTCATAGTGGATGGAATGACGAAATCAACTTATTTTCTTCTCGTAAAACTTCATTCTCATTGAAAGACTATGCCAAACTTTATACTCGGGAAATAGTAAGGTTGCATGGAGTGCCTTTGTCCATCATCTCTGCTTGAGGTGCTCAGTTTACATCTCAGTTTTGGAATTTGTTTCAGAAAGATCTTTGTACTCAAGTGAAACTTACTACGAGTTTTCATCCTCAGGACGATGGACAAGCCGAGCGTACCATCCTGACTATAGAATACATGTTTAGAGCTTGTTTGATTGACTTTAAGGTTAATTGGGATGATCACTTTCCTTTGATAGAGTGTGCTTATAATAATAACTACCATTCTAGAATTCGGATGGCACCGTTTGAGGTTCTATATGGTAAGAGGTGTAGGTATCTTGTTGGTTGGTTTGAAGTTAGTGAGGTTTCTTTGATAGGCACTGAGTTGGTGCATGAGACTATGTGAAAGGTTTGACTTATTCGCGAAAGGTTGAAAATGACTCAAAGTCAACAAAAGTCTTATTCCAATGTTGGAAGAAGAGAACTAGAATTTGATGTTGATGATTGTTCTACTTGAAAATTTCACCCATTAAGGGTGTAATTAGACTTGAAAAGAAAGGGGAGAATAGTCCCCGTTATTTGGGTCCATATCAAATTTTGAGGCATATTGACAAAGTTGCTTATGAACTTGAGTTGCCTAATGATTTACCATCGGTACATTCAGTTTTGTATGTCTCCTTGTTGAAAAAGTGTGTTGGAGATAGGGCTGGGCATAAATACCGAAAAACTGATATACCAAATCGAATTGACTTATTTTGATATTTCGGTTTGGTTTTAGATAATTCGATTCAATTTTTGATATATGGGTTTTGCTTTATCGGTATTTGGGTCTAACCGAAATAAATTATATTATAACATATATTAATATTTTATTAATTATTAATATTGAATAAAAAATATTATAGGCAAAATTAGGTTAGTTTTTTTCAAACTTGTCCCACTTTAGGTCAAGGCTGCATGTAAAATTTCAATTTTCTCAACAGTCAGCGCCGCACATCACTTTTTAGTTTTTCCATGACACTTTACCACTTTTGGCGCCGACCAACGATATCAAGGCAGCGACCAGAAACAGCCGACCAACAACAGCCGTCCGACAATCAACAACAGGCTAGGAGCCGACCGTTGACCAGCAGCCAAACGATGACCAACATCACTGCAGCATGTAATGTATTTGGTATTTTGATTAATTTTTGTTTTCTAGATTTCTTCTTCAGTTCTTTCATTTTTTCCCCTAATTTTTGCTTTTGTTACTAGTTTGTGTGTGAATTGTGAAATTATTATTTTTTATATAGATGGCTGATCAAAATCAATTAAATGTGGGTATGACTGATCAAAGTCGACTGAGTATGGTTGGTTCTACGGATAATATACCTACTAGTAGCAATGATGCGTCAATTGGCACAAAGGAACCAAAAAAAAGAGAAAAAATGGATCATAGGTCTACTTTTTGGCAACACTTTGATTATATTTTTTGAAAATGGTGTATTATTTAAAGCAAAGTGTTTACATTGTTAACAAAACTATGCTGCTAATACATCTAGAAATTAAACAAGTGGACTGAGACAACATTTGACTAACCGATGTAAAGTGTATAAGCCCCTGCCTGTTGCACCTAGTACTCAAACATTGTTAAATATTGAAAGTAACAGTTCTTCGATAGAGAATTGGAAATTTGAGCAAGAGGTAGTTAGGAGAGCTTTAGTTGAGATGATAATTTTGGATGAACTACATTTTTGTTTTGTTGAAAAGGAAGGCTTTAAGAAGTTTATGAGTAAAGTCCAACCTTTGTTTCAGATTCCTTCTCGTAGAACCATAACAAGGGATTCCTATGAAGTTTATGGTGAATTGAGAATGAATTTGAAAAAGTCTTTTAGAGAAATACAACCAAGAATTTGTCTTACAACAGACACATGGACCTCGGTGCAACGAATCAATTGTATGTGTTTGACTGAACACTTTATTGATATGGATTGGATGCTTCATAAAAGAATATTAATTTTTTGTCCTATCACTAGTCATAAAGGTGAGCATTTGACTGAGAGTATTTGTAATTATTTACTTGATTGGAACTTGGATAAGGTCTTCACTGTTACAGTTGATAATGCTTCTTCAAATGATGTGGCAGTTTTAGATTTGTCCAAAACTTTAAATATGTGAAGAACTAATATGATGGATGGTGAGAATCTCCATGTGAGATGTATGGCTCACATACTTAATCTGATTGTGCAAGATGGTTTGAAAGAAATTGGCCCTTCTATCAAATGGGTGAGACAAATGGTGAGATATGCTAGATCTTCTTCTACAAGGACAAGAAACTTCTTGAAATGTTTTGAAATGCAAAAGATAGAATGTGATAAAATGTTGTTTTTAGATGTGCCTACTAGGTGGAATTCCACCTATTTGATGTTGGACACGACAGAAAAATTTGAGAAGACTTTTGAGAGGTTTGATCATTATGATTCCTTTTCTTACTACTGATGTTTGTGAAGATGAAAGTATTGTAGGTTCAATTCAAAATGAGGATTGAGTTAATGTGAGGAATGTCACAAAGTTTTTTGAAAAAATTTATGAGCTTACATTGAAAGTTTTAGGTTCACGGTATGTTACTTGTAATGTTCATTTTGAGGATATATGTGAGCTTGATGCATATTTGAAAGCATGTATGACAAGTGATGATGTTGATTTGCGTAAAATGGCTTCGGGGATAAAAGAAAAGTTCAAGAAATATTAAGGTACTCTTGAAAAGATGAACAAACTACTTTTTTCTTATGTTTTGGATCCTCGTAATAAATTTGTGTGTTAGTTTTGCTCTTGAAGAATTACTTGGGGAAGAAAAGGGAAGATAGTGAATAATGAAGTAGATGTTTACTTGAAGAAATTGTTTGCGGTCTATGTAAGTAAGTATGAAAAAGGTTTTAAAAATCGATCATGTTCATCTGACTAATCTGGTTCATCTACTTGTGGCATTTCTCAAAATGTGAAAACAAATTCTTTTAGAACTAAGTTTTACATGAAGAAACAAAAGGAAGATTGTGGAAGTTTAGGTGTTAAATCTGAGTTTGATAGATATCTTCTTGAAGACCAAGAGCCTGAATTTGAAGATTTTGATATTTTAATTTGGTGGAAAGTTAATTTTCCTAGATTTCCTATATTTTCATAATTGGCTCGAGATGTATTGGCTATTACTATGTCGAGTGTGGCATCAGAATGTGCATTTAGCACCTGTGGTCGTATTGTTGATCCATTTAGAAGTTCATTGACTCTCAAATGTGTGCAATGCCTTATTTGTGTCCAAGATTGGCTTAGACAAGAAACTAAGTTTATTCGTTGGGGTTTCATGAAAAAATTAAACTTGGTAAGACTTTATATTTTTTATTTGTTTTTGCAAAAAATAAAATACTTATTGTATTGTATGACATATTTTATTTTCTTATTTTAAGAGATGACAAATAGGAGTAGTATTGAGCACCAATATGGGGACGAGTTGAGACAACTCAAAGTCCTCATAAACTATGTGTGCCAACGTGGGTAAAAATAGTCATACTTTTTAGATGATTCCTTATTGCTTCTAGGCATAGCTTAGTGGATTCACTTAGTTGAGGATGTCTTATACTCCGGCAAGGTATATGACAGTTCTGGCCGCGTGGGTGAGACGTTTTATCATCTTGTAGCTCATAGTGATGGTTGTCGGTTAGATAATCTCGAAAATAAGAGTTATTATTGTATTTTTACATGAAATTGAGTTATTATTGTATTCTTATATACAATTGAGTCATTATCTGCTGTTTTAAAAGCTTTCCATATATTGCATCTTTTATTATTACTTATCCTTGAGTATCTTGAGTTGAGTATGTCACGACCCAGACCGTTGTGATTGACACCCATACTAATCCTCCGGTGGGAGAAGCATTAATACTAATCTGCTAACCCAAAAATCTAGGCATTTAAAGATACTGAAGCAGGTTTAAATGCAAGAATCTAATAGAGTTCCCATAAAATCCAAAAGTCTAACAACGACTAACAAAACATTGCGAAAATTATTCCCTAGAACCTGAAAGTCAATGTACCAAAACTCTGACAAGGAACCATAAGTCTAAAGAAAATGGGTATAACCCAATTAAACATGCAAATATCTAAAGTACTAATCTAAGTCCGAATAAGATGGACTGAGCAAAAGGAGAACTCATGGTAGCCTGGAAGAATTGGCTCACCCTTGAATTCAAATCGATCACTGGTCTTCTAAACGAGGTCTGTCAATAGCCACCTAAAGATGCCCTGTACTCAACAAAGAAAGAGCACGTGCAGTATTAGTATACAACCAAAGTGTACTGGTAGGATCACACGGCTATTCTAGTAAGTGAAAGATATACAAATAACCACAAAATAATAAAACAGGCATATATCGAATATATACAATATCCGTTATCATTTCAGGATCAATGTACAATTCCACATTCTCAATAATACATCTATATGACAAGTCAATGGTCCTCTCATGGAACCCATACCCAAATTGTTAGTGTACCAGAATGTGGTACCTAATCCTAATTAGTGTGCCGGACGTGACACCCGATCCCATATATGCACCAAAACGTGAAACCCGATCCAAGTTAGTGTGTTGGAACGTCACACCCGATCCATTCAACAAGCCACAATCACACTCACAATGTACATTCTCATAATCATACAATCAAGTGTTGGTTCATGGCATGCAATCATTCATTCATACTCATTTACGATTAGTGTGATCAATAGTGAAACATTCGCATACATACATGCATTATAATGAAGTAATTACTAACATACATCAAACAAACATTAAATCACAACTATCACCTACCTTGAACAAAGCTTAAACCCTCATAAGAAATTTGATTCTTCCCTTTCCGGATTCTTTCCGCTTGTTCTTGGTCTACACACAATCGATATAACGCGAGGAGCAATGAACGAGGCCTAATTACCCGGATTACAATCCACACTATCAACCCTAGGCCAAACCCATGATCCTAATATGTAGCTAGGGTTTTTTCCTACCATCCAAATAGTTTCAAAACACCCCCCCGCCCCCCCCCCCCCAATAATAATTACCCATGAATTTACATTCTACGGATCGATAAATGGATTCAGGGAGAAAAACCTTACCTTTAGCTTCAAGAAGGGTGAAAAACTATCAAGAAGTCGCCCTGGTTTGTCTCCTAACTCTTAATAATGAAATTTGCAGAATAATGACGTTTTTAGGGTTTATTTCAAACTTAATTCGCAACTGTCCTGCTATGGCACCCCCATCCCGCCATAGCGACCCCGCCCTGGCGGCTTGCATGAAAATATTAAGTCAATTTAAGACTTTCAAACCCCCATATCACAACACACCTTCATCCCATGACGCTCAGAAACTACCCGTCCACGCTAAGATCAGTTTTGGGAGTTCTACTAGCCCGAATTCGATTCCATAAAGTCGTACGGGTTCCTTAACGTCTTAGCTATCCACTCATGTAATAAAATTCATAATTAGATCTCTCAATCGGCACAAGATATTCCTAGAAATCACTGACTCCGATTTCGTCCAAATCTGGACTAGGCTAGGAAATTTCAAGTTACTACCAAAAAGTTTTCTGACCTAAATTTTTTCCCTATTGGCTTTTCTATAATGACGGGAACAAGTCGTTACAGTAGATACCAATTTACCCATCACTCGTCCCGGAGTGACAAACTAGGAAAAAAGAGCTAAAGTAAGGGTAAAGTAGTTCGTGAATTGACGAACAACTCGAATACTTATCTCGCATGTCCTTCTCAATTTCCCAAGTAGCTTCCTCAACTGGACGATGCTTCTATTTAACTTTCACGGACTTAATCTCCTTGGTCCTCAGATTTCGGACATCATGATCTAGAATTTCCATTGGTTCCTCCTCATACTGAAAGTCTTTGTCTAGCAACGCTGACTCCTTCTTTATAATGACGTCCCCGTGACCATGATATCTCTTCAACATGGACACATGAAATACCTGATGAACTCCCGATTGGTTAGGAGGTAAAGGCAACCTATACGCTACTGGTCCTACACAGTCGAGAATTTCAAATGGTCCAATTTATCGAGGACTAAGTTTTCCCTTCTTGGCGAATCTCATCACCCCTTTCATAGGTGACACCTTAAGAAGAACTTTCTCACCAGTTTGAAATGCCATGTCTCTTACCTTATGGTCAGCATACCTTTTCTGTCTACTCTGGGTTGCTAAAAGATTAGCTTGAATACTCCTCACTTTATCTTGAGCGTCCTTCACTAAATCAACCCCCAAGGTTTCACATTTCCAGCCTCAAACCATCCTATGGGTGATCTACATCCCCTCCCATACAGTGCCTCAAATAGTGCCATATCAATGCTGGAGTGGTAACTGTTATTATAGGATAGCTCACACAAAGGTAGGAACTTATCCCAATGCCCTCTAAAGTCAATCACACATACCCTTAACATGTCTTCTAACACTTGAATAGTCCTCTCTGATTGCCCGTCCGTCTGTGGATGGAAATTTGTATGAAAAGTGAGTTGTGTGTCTAATTCATCATGTTGTTTCCTCCAAAACTTGGATGTGAACTGCGTACCACAGTCTGAGATGATAGAAAGGGCCCCCCGTACAACCTTACTATCTCTTTCATATAAACCTTAGCCAATTGTTGCACATTATAGTCTATTCTGATTGGAATAAAATGGGTTGACTTAGTCAATCTGTCAACCACTATCTAAATGGAATCAAACTTTCCCAAGGTCTTGGGAAGAACAACCACAAAATCCATAGTTATCCTTTCCACTTCCATTTCGGAATCGACATTCTCTGAAGCAAACCTGCAGGCCTCTGCTGTTCATATTTTATTTGTTGGCAACTTTGACACTTAGCCACAAACTCCGCTATATCTTTCTTCATGCCAGGCAACCAAGAAAGTCGCTTCAAATCTTGGTACATCTTTGTCACACCCGAATAAATGAAATACCGCGAACCATGGGATTCTGTCAATAAATTCTGAATCAAGTTACCCACTCTAGGAACTCAAATCCTTCCTTTAAAGCTGAGCACACCCCCCGCATCAAGAGTGGTCTCTTGTGCTTTGCCAGATGTTGTCTTCTTTCTAAGCTCATTCAAATTGTCATCCTTAAACTGTTTGGCATTGATCTCCTCAATGAACGTGGCCCTTACTTCAATGCTAGCTAACACCCCACTTTTCTCTGAGATGCCCAACTGCATGAACTTAGATTCCAAGTTTTGAATTTCCTTAGCCAAAGGTCGCTTGGATACACTCAAGCAAGCTAGACTACCCATACTCATCGCCTTCTGACGTAGTGAGTCTACCACTACATTAGCCTTACCTAGATGATATTGGATGGTCACATCATATTCCTTGCGTAACTCCATCCACCTTCGCTGTCTCAAATTCAGATCTTTTTGAGTGAACACATGCTATAGACTATGATGATCAGTAAACACCTCACACTTGACAACATAGAGGTAATGCCACCAGATCTTAAGAGCAAACACTACCACTGCCAACTCTAAATCATGTGTGGGGTAATTCTTCTCATGCACCTTCAACTGTCGCGATGCATAAGCTATAACATTCTTATCCTGCATTAACACAACACCCAAACCCGAATGTGAAGCATAACAATAAACAATAAAATCTTTACATTCCACCGGTAGTGCTGGAATAAGTGTTGTGGTCAAAAGGGTCTTGAACTTTTAAAAGTTCTCCTCACATTTTCAATCCATTCAAAAGGTACTTCATTTTTTATCAACCTTATCAGATGCGTGGCAATAGAAGCAAAGTTCTTCAGAAATGGACGATAGTAGCTAGCGATCCCCACAAAACTCTTAACTTCAGTCACATAGGTAGGTCGAACCCAATTCTTAACCACTTCAATCTTTTAGGGAACTACCATTACCCCTTCCCTTGAAACTACATGCCCCAAAAAGGTAACTGAATTTAACAAAAATTCTCGCTTAGAAAATTTTGCATACAACTTTTGTTTCCTAAGAACACCTAGAACAATATGAAGATGGTCGACATGCTCTTCCTTACTTTTTGAATAAACTAGAATATCATCAATAAAACTATAACAAATGAATCGAGAAATGGTTTGATCACACCATTCATCAAACTCGTGAAAGTTGCAGGCGCATTTGTCAACTCGAACGATTTAACTAGAAACTCATAGTGCCCATAGTAGATTCTAAATGCTGTCTTGGGTACATCTTCAGGCCTAATCTTTAACTAATGGTAACTAGACCTTAGATCAATCTTAGAGAAAACAGATGCACCTTGCAACTAGTCAAAAATATAATCTATCCGAGGCAATGGGTACTTGTTTCGAATGGTGACCCTATTCAATTTCCGGTAATCTATACACATCCTCATACTACCATTTTTTTTTTTTACAAATAAGATAGGAGCACCCTACGAGGAAGCACTAGGACGGATGAAACCTTTATCAAGAAGTTCTTGAATTTGAGCCTTAAGCTCTCTCAACTCCACCGGGGCCATGCAATACAGATGGATGGAAATGGGGTGGGTACTAGGTTCCAAATCAATGCAAAAATCTATATATCTATCGGGAGGCATACATGGCAAATCCGTAGGAAACACTTCTCTAAATTCTGACACCACAGGGATAGACTCAATAGAGGGAGGGAGACTCAACCTCAACATCCTGAATATGAGCGAAAAGAGCCAAACAACCCTGGCCCACTAGTTTCCTAGCCCAAATGGATGATATAATCTTAGCTGACTTAGGCTTGTACACCCCTTCCCACTCTAACTTTTCCCTACCTAGAATTTCTTGAGTCACAGACTTAGTGTTACAATTCAGCACAACATAATAAGGGGACAACCAAGTCATGCCTAAGATTATATCAAAGTCAGTCATATCGAAAAGAACCAAATCAGCCCAAGTCTGACAACCCATAAACAAGATAGGACAAACACGATAGACGTGGGTCATTATGACAATCTCTCCAACTGGGGTACAAACATGGATAAATGCATCAAGTATATCACAAATCATATCAAATCCCAAGGCAAACTGAACGAACACATAAGAATAAGTAAAACCCGAATCAAATAACACATTAGCCATCCAGTCACATACAAAAATAGTACATGTGATCACTGCATAAGACGCCTCCACCTCGGTCTTGCTTGGAAAGGCATAACACTGATCCCTGTTATCATGATAGGCGACTTCTCTGATTGGCTGCGCTGTAGCTCTGTCTGTGTTATCATTTACTCGACCCCTACGACCTCACCAATTTCCTCCTCGCCCACCTTGTGGACGTCCTCGACCATTACTACCATTGCCCGTGGGTACCACTACTCTAGTCTGCTGCTGCGTGGAATCCAACATGAGTGGGTGGGACAATCTCTCCTCATATGCCCAGGTTCTTAGCAATTATAACAAGTGCGATCGAAAAATGGCCTGCTGCCCGTCGAATGTGCGACTCCCTGGCTATCCTGAATCAAATTCTGAGGTGGAGTTTCCGAGTAATTACCTGTAGAAGCGGGCATAGCGGACATAATTGACCGAGCTGCAAGTGTCGGCCTCCCTAAACCTCTGGAGTAAGAACCCTTAAAGTTACCTATATTCTTAGCTTTCTTAGCCAAAGCCTTAGCCTGACCATCACGTTTAACTCCTTCTACCTATTTCACAAAATCAGTCACCTCATTAAAGCTTTTTCCTACGGAGGTCATATGAACAAACAATACCTGCAATTCAGAATTTAGTCCCTTAACAAATAGACGGATCCTCTCTTTCTCAGTAGTCACCAATTGCGTAGCATATCTAGACAAAGCATGGAACTTAGCCTCATAAGCAGCCACATACATACCTCCTTTCTCCAAAGCCATGAACCCGTCCTTCTTATGATCTCTCAAGGTCCGGGGCACATACTTCTCCAAGAATAGAAGATGAAACTGGGTCCAAGTGTGTAGGGGTAACGCTGAAGATCTTCAATCCACATAAGCTCTCCACCACTGCTTAGCCTCATCTTGAAGTTGAAAAGTCACACACTTTACTCCATGCTAATAGACAATTCCCAACTTATGAAGCCTCTGATAACAATCTAGAATGAACTCATAGACGCCCTCACTCTCGGAACCATGGAACACATGCGATTTCAATTTCAAGAACTTAGTCAACATCTCGTTTTCATTACCAGTCATAACCGCACCCAACAAAGGACATAAGAAAACATCAGTACCTATAGTTCCACCCATATTGGGGACAGTGATAACAATAGGGGGATTGGGGGGAGCTTGAGTTGCTTAAACTATGAGGAGAACTCTAGGACCAACCAATACTTTCTGGAACGACATAATCTGTTGAGCTAACATTGGGTCTAAGAGAAGAATAACTGTAGTCTCAGCCTGCACCTCGTCCTCTTGTCCGACATTCTCCTCATTCTCAACCTCTACATTCTCCTCTATCTCTTCATGATGTGTATAAAGAATCCTGGGAGCATTCTCAACCGGTGCTCCATCCCTAGGCACTACCCTTCCTCGACCTCTGCCTCTTTCTCTTCCTCTACCCTTGCCTCGCCTGTGACCCTTTTGATGCAGATTCCTCAGCTGCCGCATTGACGGGAGCTACAGGCATGACGCCATTGAACCTAGTGTTAACCATCTGCGGCATAAGAGTGAAGGTGGTTGGATACCAATTTGGATCACCAGATACCAATTGGAACCAAGTTATACCATGAAAGGAGACAAAAGAAAACATAGAGATTTCCTAAAGTCCAATAGCCTCTCGAAGAAAAGTACATATGTCTCCGTACCGTTCCGCAAGACTCTACTAGACTCATTTTGGTACATCGAGATCAACGAACCTAGGGGATCTGATACCAACTTTGTCATAACCCAAGCCGTCTTGATTGGCACCCGCACTAACCCTCCGGTGGGAGAACCATTAATACTAATTAGCTAACCCAAAAATCTAGGAATTTAAAGATACGTAAGAAGGTTTAAATGCATGAATCAAATAGAATTCCCATAAAATCCAAAAGTCTAACAACGACTAACAAAACATTGCGGAAATTATCCCCTAGAACCTGAAAGTCAATGTACCAAAACTCTAACAAGGAACCATAAGTCTAAAGAAAATGGGTTCAATCCAATAAAACATGCAAAAATATCTAAAGTACTATTCTAAGTCCGAATAAGATGGATTGAGTAATAGGAGAACTCATGGTAGCCTGGAAGAACTAGGTCATCCTTGAATTCGAATTGATCACTAATCTTCTAAACGTGGTCTGTTAGTAGCCGCCTGAAGATGCCCTATTGAGGAAAGAGCAAGTGCAGTATTAGTACACAACCAAAGTGTACTGGTAGGATCACGCGGCTATTCCAGTAAGTGAAACATATACAAGTAACCACAACATAATAAAAAGGCATATACCAAACATATACAACATCAGTCATCATTTCAGGATCAATGTACAATTCCATATTCTCAGTAATACATCTATATGACAAGTCAATAGTCCTCTGATGGAGCCGATACCCAAACTGTTAGTGTACCGGAACGTGATACCCGATCCCAATTAGTGTGCCATACGTGACACCCGATCCCATATATGCGTCGGAATGTGTCACTTGATCCAAGTTAGTGTGTTGGAATGTAACACCCAATCCATTCAACAAGCCATAATTACAATCAGAATGTACATATCAAGTGTTGGTTCATGGCATGCAATCATTCATTCATACTTATTTACAATTAGTGTGATCTATAGTGCAACATTCAGATACATACATGCATTATAATGAAGTAATTACTAACATACATCACACAAAAATGAAATCACAACCATCACCTACCTCGAAACAAGCTTGAACCCTCCTAAGAAACTTGATTCTTCCCTTTCGAGATTCTTTCCGCTTGTTCTTAGTCTATAAACAATCAATATAACGCGAGAATCAATAAACGAGGCCTAATTACCCGGATTACAATCAACACTATCAACCCTAGGCCAAACCCATGATCCTAATATGCAACTAGGTCTTTTTCCCACCATCCAAACTGTTTTTAAACCCTCCCCCAATAATAATTACCCATGAATTTACATTCTACGAATTGAAAAATGGATTTGGGAGTTAAATGGTGAAAAATTGTCAAGAAGTTACCCTGGTTTGCCTCCTAACTCTTAAGAATGAAGTTTGCAAAATAATGACATTTTTGGGGTTTATATCCGACTTAATTCGCGACTGGCCAACTCTGTCTGCCCCCATCCCGCCATAGCGTCCCCGCCCTGGCAGCTTGCACTGAAACAATGAGCCGATTTAAGAGTTTCAAGCCCTATTTTACAACACACTTGTATCCCATGATGCTCATAAACTACCCGTTCACGCTAAGATGAGTTTCAGGTGTTCTACTAGCCCGAATTGATTTCGTAAAGTCATACGGGTTCCTTAATGTCTTAGATATCCATTCATGTAATCAAATTCATAATTAGATCTCTCATTCACTACCAGATCTTCCTAGAACTCACTAACTCCGATTTCATCCAGACTAGGCTAGGAAATTTCAAGTTACTACCAAAAAGTTTTCCGACCCAATATTTTTCCCCGTTGGCTTTTCTATAATGAAGGGAATAGGTGGTTACAGAGTATATTGAGTTGAGTATCTTTGAGTTGAGTTTCTTTGAGTCGAGTTTCTTCGAGTTGAGTATCTTACCTTTGAGTTGAGTATCTTATCCTTGAGTTGAGTATCATATCCTTGAGTGGAGTTTGAGTTGAGTTGAGTGAGTTTGAGAAGAGGTAAGTATGTTTCTTTTCAATTAGTTCAAGCTTATGTTTATGCTTTAGAATTCCCCTTACATGCTCGTACATTCCATGTATGACACCATTTGGCCTACATCTTTTATGAGGCAGATACAGGTATTCAGGGTCATCAATAAATGCTCCGTTGATGCCACTTGCAGTTCCAGTTAGCTTTGGTGAGCCTCCTTGCTTCCGGAGGGTTCCACTTTTTCCTTCAGTTTGTCAGGATGTCGTCGGTCTTGTCCCGATAATCCTTCTGTAATAGTAGAGGCTTCATAGATAGTTTGAAGGTCGATGAGTCTATTATTATTTCCTTTGTTGTTGTAATGTTTTGAGTCTATGAGACATTTAACTAAAACTTGTTAAATTATTTTCAGACGATTATTGAAGTGAAGTTTAAATTAAGTTTTTAAAGTTATTTTTGCATTATGAGTTTTCATTTTGCTTGAGTAAGTCTTCCACTGAGTAATGAGTTAGGCCAAGGGTTCGCTTGGGAACCACCAATGATTTTTGAGTGCTAGTTACGTCCAGGGTGTAGGATTGGGGCGTGATACACACCCACTATCTCTCAGTCTAGGACCTATGGGGGACATATTTGTCCATGCATCCGTAGACACAACTCTCAATAATAGAATCCATCATGGCGTACGAGATATCCCTCAAATCATAATATCCATCGCGACGCACGACACGTTCCTTGAAATATAATATCTGTCATGGTGCGACATGTCCCTCGAAATGGTACATCCTCTTTAATTTTTTTATCTTTCCTCAATTCATATAATACTTGTCACAACCATTTCTCGAAACCAATGCAAATGAAATGTTCGCAAATAACGAGAAGATGACCATCTTCATACCAATGCACAATTCACAATAACACAATCGTGATACAACATCAACAATGAATCAATAAACTTTTCATGTTATTCCCAATGCATCACACATCAATATACAATCAAGTTACCTTTTACTACCCCTTTTTCTTCATACAGATCATTCAATATGAACAAGTCAACTAATCACCAACTCTCATTATTCCTTAACACATACCACAAGAAAATTCATGATTCTATAAACTTAACAAGGGATCCGCTTGTCTCAATTAATCGAACAATCACTTCGGGACTTGAGCCTTTCCCTTTCGTTGTGCTCCCAAATCAATGCAATCTATCCAAATAATTAACCACAATAAGAGAAAAGACATAAAGTGACACCTGAAGTTATTCCGAATTTATAAAAAGACACCTTAACTATACAAGCGTCCTATTACCGCCTAAACAATCTTAAACTGATATTATTATGTAATTTTTTGTTCACATGGCATAGAGGGTGTATGCACTCCTCTAAAGAACACGAGCAACCTAAAATAATGAATATAATTTTATTTTTACAAGTATTTTGTTATAAAATATAATTTCTTATTTTTCTTATTATTTTAGCTTTTTTTCCTTATTATATTTTCTCATTCTTTCTTCTTTCTTCTTCAAAAATTCATTATCATCTCCATTAAAACTCCTCACTTTCAATGCCACATTTTTTTACCACAATTTCATCCTTCTTCTTTTACTACTACTAGTAAACTTGACCGCATTTCGCGTGATTATAAATTACATCTTTAAATTTATTAAATACATTTTAAAAATGCCGAGTGCTAAATTTTTTTTTTACTAGTAGTCATAATTCAATTTATTATTAGTACTTATATTTTACGATTTTTTGTAATTTTAAATCATGTAATATTTACTTTATAAAGATATTTCTTACATCGATGAAACTAGTCTCTTTATCTTTATTAAGAATAATTTGATTTTGTAGGGCTGAACTTTCTATGTGCACAGATATATATACATAATTTTTTTTCTGTCTCTCTCTCTCTCTCTCTCTCTATATATATATATATATATATATAATTTGTCTATAAATTTAATCGAGAAAGAAAAATAATTAAAAGAAACTATAATAAGATAATCACAATTAGATATTTTAGTAGATGGAGCTTAAATGAATTGTATATTTTTATTACTTAGAGTTTTTTAAAATGAAAAGAATATTTGTTTTAAAAAATTCATATTATGAGGTTGATACATTATTTTTAAATTTAATATAGTTTAAATATACGTATTTGGTGAAAAAAAACTGCTTTCATCAAACGGTCTTTCTTCTATTTCATTTTGTTTTTGATATTTTATTCTTTCATTGTCCCATTAGCTAAATAAATATTTTTATTGGTAATTTTATCTGTATCCTCTAGGCTCTAGTATAGTACTTGTTTTGTATTTTTCATTATTTTATTCACTTTATTTTACTTACTAATAATTCTTGATAGTAAAAAAAAATAAAAATTGCTTAGAACCTTAATAGAGCGTATTAAGGTTAATATATAATAAAAACTCTACTTGAAATATGAAGTAAAAAGGATAATCTTGAGTAGGGATCTCACGAAATAAAATAATAAATTTATATAAATAAAAATGGAGAAATCTTTAAAAAAGGCATAAATAATTTTTTATATCATAAAAAACACCCCAAAATAAGAGTGTATTTCAATATTGAATATATATATATATATATATATATATATATATATATATATTTTTTTTTTTTTTTTTTTTTATATATTTATATTCCTTTTAAACTATCAATACTATTGTTTGAGGTTTGGTTAGTAGTTAGTATATTTCCGACAAAGTTACTATAACTAAAAAAACTCATACTATAGAAGTTACATGGAGAGAATACACAACACACACATCTTCTTAAGATCTTAAAAATCATAAGAAATAGATGAAAATAGAAATACAGAATTAGTGCACATATTTTAATTTTGAACTCTTGTCCGATACCTCTTTTGACAAGTTAATCAACAATCAAGAGTCTAACAAACTAATCAACGTTCAAGAGTCTTCTACATCGAGTTATGCCAAGAGCCTTGTTCATCGAGTAATGCTAAATCGTGAATTTGATTCTATAATAATACCAATATAAAGAACAATGAAATAAAAAAGAACAACATTGAGTTGGAGTCTCATGAAACAAAAAATATAAAGGAAAAAAATGGAAGAATATTGGGGTTATGAAATGAAAACTTAAAAATGATGGAATTAATGATATTATTAAGAATAGAAGCTTAATAAGTATGAGTTTTGAATATGAAACTTAAAAATAGATAATGGAAAAAAATCCAAAATAAAGGAGATAAAAAATATATCTTTATATCATATAATTTTAATTGATTGATTTTTAGAGATACAAAAGAAAAGAGTAAAAAGAGTAAGGGAGGAGTGACTGAGGAGGACGAAAACTAATCGAAATGAAAATAGAAAAGGGAAAATGAAACGTTCCTTAAATTCTAGAAGTGGGTATATTTTTTTTTAATATTAACCAATATTTAAATAAAATTTGTTTAGTGATAGAACATTGTATTAAGATGCATGAGAAATTTAATAATTGTGAATTAATAGCATTGATGATGAAATGAATTAAATATGACTAGTTATCTATCTTTAATGTTCTCTAAATATTGTAAAGTGAATTATGTCTTTTAAAATTAGAAAAAAGCCAAAAAAAAAGTCCACAAAAATAATAAATATGATTCCATCCCTTAGAAAGTGTCATGTCACTGTTTTCATATTAATTAGCTTTATATAGATATATAGATTAGTATAACTCTCTTTAGTTTAAAACTTTATCCAAATATTTTTTTTACATTTCAAACAATGTGATAAAATCATTAGATCTCAAGATAATTAGGAGGTATTATTTAACCTTTTTATCCGAATTTCAATCAAACTTTTTTAATTTTTGAAAAATTTCTTGATTCTTTCGAAATTATCATTTCTAATTTTGAAGTTATATGAAAAGGAGATAAATTAATTGATGATTGTAATGACCCTAAAGGTTATTTTTGGAAATTTTCATAAAATGACCGTTTTACCCCTCCCGATAATTGCCCCGAGTCCTAATTGTTGTATTTTTGAAGTTGGTTTGAAGGAAAATTGATGAAAAGTTGAGTTTTTGGAAAGTTGAGTTTTTAAGAGTTAAAGTTTGGTTAAAAGTGCTACTTCGAGTCATTTGGAGTTTCGAGATTCGAATCGGATTTCCGTCGATTCCAGCAGTTTTAGAATGTCGAAACAGGTCTATGAGAATTTACGGAGTCGAATTTGGAGTTAAAACGAAGATTTGAGGTCCTAAGTTGCAAAAATTGTGAAATTTTGATCAAGAGTTGACTTTGGTCAACAAACGAGGTTCCGGTGCTCGAAATGGAATTCCAAGGGTACCGTTGGATTCAGGGGGTGATTCTAAGTCTAGAATGAGTCTTGGTTGAATTTTTAGAGGCCCCGAGTGCGTTTCGAGTTTTTGAGCCTAAAGTTAGTTTCTTGACGCCTTATCGGATACCGGGTCAAGTAGACCTCGAATTCAAATTTCGACGATTTCATTGAGTCCAAAATGTCATTTTCAAGCTAGTAGCATATTTGGTTTGTGTTCGGGAAGTGCCAAATGAGTTTTGGGTGAGCTTTTAAGCTTCTTGGATGTTTTGACACTATTTCAGCAAATTGTGGCAACTAAAGGGTTCATTATTAGTTTTAAAGGTCGAAAAATTATTCCGAAAGTTCTGAAACTTTGAGCATGAATTATAGGACTTATCTGCAAATTTTGGTGCATTTTCGCTAACCCGAGATTGGACTTTTATCGCAAATAAGAAATAATTGTTTACCGAGTAGAAATGATA
The DNA here is from genome assembly GCF_900185275.1 of Solanum verrucosum. NCBI lineage: Eukaryota > Viridiplantae > Streptophyta > Magnoliopsida > Solanales > Solanaceae > Solanum > Solanum verrucosum. Next base: position 1,321,143 of record NW_026020705.1, read on the forward strand.
TTTGACTGGGCAAACGAGCATCAAATTGAGCTCCGATTGAACGAGCAGGTCCGTATCATTATTTAAGACATTGAAAAAAAAGAATCGGGTCATTTCACTATCGTATGAGGAAATTATGGCCTTTTTAGTGAAAGATTAACTGCTGTTTTTCTGGTGCATAACAGCCATGTACTGTTTTAAAAATCTCAGATTGTGTTCATTTGGTATTTTGAGCATATCGGGAGTTCTAGAGATTGGAATGGAGTGATTCTTACGGGTTTCTTCTTGAATTAATATGAGGGTTAGTATTCAATCTTAAATTCGACATTTTCTTATAATTTCTTTATCTGGTTTTTTTTTCCTATCCGTAAATCTCTTGGGAAAAATTGGGGTTTTATCGATTTGGACTCCCTTTTTGATGAAAAAGGTATATTTACGATCCTTATGTTATGGGTAAACTGATTTTAACATAAAATTATTGATTCATCGATTATTTTCATCATATTAACCGCGTACAATTTGAACTTTCCCGGTAAAGTTAAAGTTTGATAAATTGAGAATTTCAAGGTCGATCTTAACTCCGTTTTTGATGAAATTTCATATTTGAACTTATCTAAGCATGGGTAAGATGTTTTTCAAGAGATATTTCATTTTCGAGTCGGGGTTTCAAATCCGAATATTTTAGGCTTCTTCAAGAACGTGGATTTTCCTTCAAATTGAGTTTGTGAATTGATTTCAACTCCGTTTTCAAGTTGGTTTTCACCATTAGCTTCCAAATACTTTAAGGATCGTTTTACATAAAAAATTTCCAGATTTGGGTATCATTTTCCGGTATGAGACTTTTGGACCGTTTTGCCCTTTTTCCCTAAATTTCTTGATTTTGGTGTCATTGGACTCGAATTGTGATTGTGAATAATTGTTTGAATAGATTATCGCGATCCGGATTATACTCGGAAAGGAAAGGCTCAAGTCAAGTAACTTTTGGAGTTCGTTTTAAGGCAAGTGGCTTCCAAACTTTGTAAAACTCTTAGACTACGCATGACTACTTTCCTAATTGTGTTGGGGAGTAATGGGGATTGAGGATGAGTTTTATTTGTTGATTGAAATTGTTGTAAATGAAAGATGGGGAATAAAACGAGCTAAATGTGTTATATGTGACTTGAATTTGTGGAATAAGTCATGTGATAACTGATATTGAGAGGATAGAAGAGCATGAGTAGGCTATGATTGATACAGACATTGTGATTGAGACAGGTGATGTGTAATACTATGATGTGGTCGTGATATGGTTGTGATTGAGACAGGTGATGTGTAATACTATGATGTGGTCGTGATATGGTTGTGATTGAGACAGGTGATGTGTAATACTATGATGTGGTCGTGATATGGTTGTGATTGAGACAGATGATGTGTAATACTATGATGTGATCATGATATGATTGTGATTGATGACATGTGCATATTCATTATTCATCCCATGTGTGAACTATCTGTTGCATGAGTTCTGAGACATTGATATGAGGATGGATGGATATGAGACACAGTTGAGACTAGCTCCGGCTAGCGATTTGGATGCCGATGGGATCTGGTTCCGGCGGTGATATATGGTCCATGTGTGGCCCCCATGGGTTCTGATTTGAGTATTCAGCGCGGACTGATTACGTCAACAGATGTGTATCATAGGACAGACATGCATCACGACTACATGACATCATTATTGCATTTTGCATCGCATTTGCCTTATCTTTGTCTGTGATGTGTGGATTGTATCGGTTTACCCTTCTTATGTGGAATTTGATCTACTTGCTCTTATTTGTTGATCTGAGGTTGATGAGGATATACTGTTGGTTCTGGCTGTTGAATATGATATGTTTAGTATATGTTGGTTGGTTTGCTGCTAGATTGAAGTTTCGGTGGTTCTATTGGGATTGAAAAGAGTTGTTTGTAGCTGCTAGTTTTGCTTAGTTTAGAGTTACTTGCGAGTACCTGTGGTTTTCGGTACTCACCCTTGCTTCTACACAATTGTGTAGGTTGACAAGTCTCTCTCAGATTCGGCTTAGTAGTTTCTTTAGCAGATTGAGCTTCGGGACATACTCGAGAGGTAGCGGTTCATTCAAGACGTGCCCTTGAGTTATCTTTACTTTCAGTTTTGTTCTATTCGAGAACTATACTCTAAGACTTGTATATTTTATTCGAATTCTGTATTTAGAGGTTTGTACATGTGACAACCAAATTCTGGGTAGTGTTGAGTCTTAATTAAAGTCTTCCGCTTATTTATTATCTTTTATTCTCGTATTTCTACTTCTCTATCGTTGTGGTTGGGTTAGGCTGACGTGTCCAGTGGGAAATGGACACGTGCCATCACATCTGGATTTGGGGTGTGACAATGATACCTTCAACGTTTTAAATTTTCTTAGAAAAATAATTAATTTTGTTATCAATAACTCAACAAAGTCTAGAAAATAGTATGATTTTGTTTTTTAAAAAAGGGAAAAGGGTTCAAAATATATCTGAATTTTTATCAAAATTATTGTACAATCCCAAACTTTGGGCAGGACGTATTACCCCTGCACTATTTAATAATGTATTTTAAAGATATATAAGTACCCACGTGAACATCATAAATATTGCATCATTATAAATAATAACTTGTCCAGCTGGACACTTATATATCTTTAAAATACACTATTAAATAGTTTATGGGAATAATAGATACTGCCCAAAGTTTGGGACTGTTATAGTAATTTCGATTAAAGTTCGAATATATTTCAAACCTTTTTCCCTAAAAGAATCACCGAAAGAATGGAATTTTGCTAAAGAAGAAGAAGAATAAGAAAAGAAAGAAAACAGGAGAGGGACTCAGCTTGATGTGGAGGATGTGGTAAGAGTGAGAGGTGAAGAAGAAGAAAGAAATAAAGAAAGAAATAAAATGGAGGGATGGGGTAAGCTTGAAAGTAGGGATGTGTAGAGTGGAGTGGAAGCTAAAGTAAAATTTAAGATGAAATCAAAATTAAAGTAATCAAAATAAAAAAGTCAAAAAGTAAGAGAGACAAAAAATAAAAAATAAAAATAAAGAAATAAAGAAAAACTTAAAATGAAGAAAAATTATATTTTAAATTAAATTAACACGTGTCACATAATGATTGATGCATGATAACACTTGATTAATAAAAGTTGGGACTGATCGAAAAATGATATAATAATATCAACGGTAAAGGGTCAAATATGCCCCTAAATTATTCGAAAAGGCCTAGATATACTCTCTGTTTAAAGTTTGGCTCACTCGTGCCTTTGCCGTCCAACTTTTCGTCTAGATATGCCCTTATGGGCGTTAGTTGGCCTGCTGGATATATCCAACTCATTTTCCATTTCTTTAAATGCCACATGGAATTGCCATGTCATTTTGACTTTACCACATGATATTTATATGAAAATGGAAAGGGATCAATTATGCCCCTAAAAAATTCAAACCCATAAACATCTAATCCAATCCATAAATCAACCCCCCTTTTAAATAAACTACCCGACCCGTTTTCAACAATTTTGTTTAAATTTTTATTTTTTTCGGTAAATCCTGAAAATGAGTAATTGATTAATAAAAAATAGAAAAAATATGAAAAAATATAAAATTAATGCCAAAAATTCACAAATAAAAGCTATATGCTAAATTTTCTAAGTGTGAATTATGGTTGAAATCGGTTGCATTTTTGGGGCATGTAGTTTCAAAAGAAGGGGTAATGGTAGATCCCCAAAAGATTGAGTCGAAAAATAATTGGGTTAGGCTTAGTTCTGTAATGGAAGTTAGGAGTCTTGTGGGGCTCGCTAGCTATTATCGTCGATTTGTGAAGAACTTTGCTTCTATCGCCACACACTTAACTAATTTGACAACAGAGGAGATACCATTTGAATGAACTGAAAAATGTGAGGAGAGCCTTCAAAAGCTCAAGACTCTTTTGACCACCGCACCTATTCTAGCATTACCGGTTGAAGGTGAATATTTTACTGTTTATTGTGATGCTTCACATTCTGGTTTAAGTCCACCATTTCCAGACTTAGACATTTGTTTTAGTTAGTTCATTAGTATGAGTTGTATCCCTTCTTGTTTAGACTTGTTGAACTTTAGATGTTTTGGTAAATTGACTTTCAGGTTCTAGGTTATTTCTTCCGCATTGTTAGTTGTTAGATTTTTGTTGAAGTTTATGGGAACTTCAGTTTAGCTATTATTTCTGTTTTAATATAGTTAATGCCTTAGTTTTGGTTTAGTTGCTTGATTTGGGTTGTAGTAGTGGTTCTTCCACCAGAGATTAGTGTTGATGCCAATCACGACGGTCTGGGTTGTGACATTGCTAATATTCAATATGAAGTATGGACAAATTCTGAAGTTTACTGCAAGTTGTTAATACTTTTCTTGAAGTAATAGTGTGTTTCTCGACACTGCGATTGAAATAGAAGTGTAGTTTCAAATTGCACTCCACCACTTCAGCATGTTGATTTTTTTTTTTAAAAACCAAACAAACTGAATAGTTTTGTGTAATATTTTTCCGATTCAAGTATATATAATAAGTTTAATTGTTGTCCAATATGATTAAATGTGGAACTTTAAAATGATACATGTAAAGCAAAAGGTAGGGCTGAACTTTATACATGATAGTATCAGAGTATTTTTTTCACTTTATTCAACCTTCTAAAATTTATTTATCCCTTTACCAATGATTTTTTATTTATTTGAAAATTTAATATCTCTACGGTAGAATTAGATTATTTTTTTTCACTTTTTTCAACCTTCTAAAATTTATTTATCCCTTCACCAACGATTATTTATTTATTAGAAAATTTAATATATGAGGTTGATGCTCATTTTATTCCCCAAAAATATCAAATAGTAACACTTTCCGGAAGAAAAAGGATAAATTATAAAATCAAATTAAAGATGATTGATTGAAGGATAAATGATAAGATGTTATAATTATCATTTTTCTTTATATTTTTAATGTTCGTTACTACATAATCAAAAGTAAGGATTCTCTTTTTATTTATTTATTTACAAAACAGTCCTTCCGCTCTGCAATAGGAACACCTCTTCAGTCTTCAACAACCGCTTCTCCCGTTCATTATTTTACCACAATTCTTATTTAACCCTTCTTAAAATTCATAACCTTACGAAAATGTCGCAATTTTTAAAAAAAAGTCAGAATCTTCATAAAAGTCACAACTCTTCACAAAAGTCGCGACTTTTCACAAAAGTCACAAATTTTCACAACAGTCACAACTTTTCATAAAAGTCACAACTCTTCACAAAAGTCACAACTCTTCATTTTTCATTCACACCTTTTAAAATACAACACTTGATTCCAAGACACCAAAAGAAGAAAGCATAAACAAAGAAAATTATTTTCAATTGCAATGCGACGCACCTCTCAGTCCACAACTCATAACACTGCTGGAATGATTGAATTCATTACAATTTGTTCTTTAATAAACAAAACTTCTATTCCTGCCACTATTATTTGTAGGTTTTTTTCCGCTATAAGGATGCCAAATTCAAATACATTAATTAGGCATCTTATGAAGTGTCTTTCATTCCTCAAATTGTTCTTCCTCATATTTCATGAAGCTTAATCTTTACTGTAAGTCATAGTGATTCCTGTAACTATTGCAATTTCTTTTTGTTATTTTTGTGACTTTTTTGAACTATGTTAATTTTTTTAGCAAGGATGATTGAAAATTGATCTTCTCTTTTGTCCCTTTCTACGGGCTTCTTCATATAAACAAAAGAATGATTTCAATTGCAATGCAACATAACTAGTCTTGCACCTCTCAGTCCAAAACACATAACGTTGCTGGAATGGTTGAATTCATTACTTTTGGTTCTTTATTAAACAAGTCTTCTATTTCTACCACTATATTTATAGGTTTTTTCCACAATAGGGGAGTCAAATTCAAATACATTAATTAAACTTCTTATGACGTGTGTTTCATTCCTCAAAGTTTTCTTCCTCATATTTCATGAAACTTAATCTTTTACTGTAAGACATATTGATTCATCTAACTATTGCAATTTCTTTTTGCTAGGTCAGTTTATTCAGATATACATACCTCAGTTAAGAATGTTTCATTATCATTATATTAATGTTGCATTTTCAGTTAGCATGTCAGTATTTTGAGCTATTCAGTATTACAACAATTTAGTCATAATGTGTTATTTATATAATCAGTTGGGAGTAGGCTTAATACCGAGTGGACTAAGGGTCAGTCACCCTCATAGTCCCAGAACTACGTGCCCCCGTAGGATAAGCCCCCTCTGTGGGAAACATATTTAGTGATCACACCAGTCACGCCTTTATACCCTTGGCAAGGTATATTGGGTCCTCTCGATGGGGCAATACATCGGACTCCATAGATAGCTCTCATGGTCTTATGTTGGTTAATAGTAGCCCCCATAGCCAGATTCTAGTGAATTGACGAAGTTATCAGTTATAGTTCAACATTCAGTCTCATCATGTCATGTACTTGGTCATTGTATTTAGTTAGCTCAATATTCAGTATGTTTTAGTATTTCTATCATGTTCAGATTATATCATTGCTTTATCGCTTTGTTCAGTTATATATTTTATTCAGCTTTATCCTATCCTGCATGCTCAGTACCTTTCAAGTACTGAAGCATACTCTGCGCTATATCTTCTCGTGATGTAGGTTTAGGTCCTCAGCATTCAGATCTTGCATAGATTGGTCCCCGATCTCCAGTTTAGCAGCATCAATGGTGAGTCCTCATTCTTCGAGGATGATTGGCATGTTATCTTTCTATTTTCAGTCTTTCAGTTTCAGTTTTGCTAGAGTTAGCTGGGGCATGTCCCAACATCTCTAATTAGTAGAGGCTTTTATTCAAACATAGTTTAGATTCAGTTTTAGTTTGAGCTTGATCTTTCACTTGTCATTAAACTTAGTTTTATATATTCAGACTTAGAATGGGTATTCCCCATCATTTCATTTTATGGTATGTTTTAAGCTTCTACACATTATGTCTATTATTCAGGAAATTTTTAAGTATGCTTATGATATGCTAGCAGGGTTAGCTTGGGGTCACTCGTGATCCTAGGTCCTGTGTCCACGTCGTGGGGGTAGTCTCGGGGTGTGACAAACTTGGTATCAGAGTACTAGGTTCAAGAGTCCTAGGATATTTGAAAAGCCACACTAAGTAGAATCCCTTTCATGAGTGTGAAGTGCGCCACACCTATGAGGGGAGGCTACGAAGTGTTTTAGGAAAAACTTCACCTTCTTAATATTGGTATCATGCGTGGGTATGATCTTCTTTCTAATCCACCGTTATGCGTTTTCAGATCATACCTCCTTGTAGATCTTACCCAAGGAATGCCAATGCCCGCATTGCTAACACAACTCCTCCAGTCCCAGACCATGAGCTTTCGAATGTAGAGTTTTGGAACGCTATTCAACTTTTGGCCAAGAGTGTAGCTAACCAGAACAATCAACAGGTTCCAGTTCCTGCAAATGCTGGTGGTGGATCAACGACAGCTAGGGTCCGTGATGTTTTTAGGATGAACCCACCTGTGTTTCTAGGGTCCCATGTTGGTAAGGATCCCCATAACTTCATTGATGAAGTCAAGAAAATCTTTGGAGTGATGCAGGTGATAGGAAATGATAAGGTAGAGTTGGTGTCCTACCATCTTAAGGATGTGGCTCACATATGGTTTACACAGTAAAAAGACAATAGGGGTGAAAATGTAGCTCCTGTGACTTGGGAGTATTTTACTGGAGCTTTTTTGGACAGGTTCTTTCCAAGAGAGTTGAGAGAGGAAAAAGCTTAGGAGTTCATGAATTTAAGGCAAAGTTCCATGACAGTCCAAGAGTACAGACTTAAGTTCACCCAGCTCTCCAAGTATGCTCCATACATGGTTGCCAATTCCAGGGCTCAGATGAGTAAGTTTCCATTTGAGGTATCATACTTGGTGAGAGCGGAGTGTAGAAATGATATGTTGCTGGAAGATATGAACATCTCTAGGCTAATGACTCATGCTCAGCAGGTTGAGGGAGATATGCTTAGGGAACATGCTAAGGATAATAAGAAGGCTAGGACATGCAACTATGAGTATTCTCAGCAGAATCGGGTAGTGGAAATCTCTCGCAGTTTCAACAGATATCTTCAACTCCAGCACCCTCATCAGCTAGTGTACCATCCTCAAGGTCTCGACAGGGTAAAAAAGGTAGGGCATCAGGCTCTAAGTCCCATAGAAGTGTTTCCATTACTAGAATCTACCCAAGTTGTCCAAAATGTGGAGAACCATTCGGGCGAGTGTCTTGCAGGGAGAGATGGATGTTTTGGGTGTGGTCAGACTGGTCACAGATTGAGGGATTTCCCTTCTTCTAAACAAGGTCTGGGAGGTAATAATAGTAGTGCCCAGTCTACAGCTTCAGCAGCACTAGCAGGTCGCCTGACTCAGCAGGTTACTACATCTGTTACAAGTGGCAGTCAGCGCCAAAATAGGTTGTATGCTCTCTAGGCTCACCAGGATCAGGAAGATTCTCCTGATGTGGTTACTGGTACGTTGCTTGTCTTTCACTTAGATGTTTATGCTTTGTTAGGTCCAGGGGATACTCTTTCCTTTGTAATTTCTTATATAGCAGTAAACTTCGGTGTCAGTGCAGAAACTTTCTCCGAACCCTTCTCAGTTTCTACTCCAATCGGTGACCCAGTTATAGCTAGATGGGTATACACAAATTTCCCTATCACAGTCTCCTAGAAAGTTACCTCAACAGATCTTGTACAGTTAGAAATGGTAGATTTCGATATCATTCTAGGCATGGATTGACTACATTCCTATTATGCTTCAATCGATTGTTGAACTAGGATAATTCATTTTCCAATTTCTAGACGAGTCAATCTTAGAATGGAAGGGTAGTAGCTCAGTGCCTATGGGTCGATTCATTTCCTACCTTAAGGCCATGAAGATGATCTCTAAGGGTTATCTCTATCATCTAGTTCTAGTTAAGGATTCAAGCTCTGAAACCCCAACTCTTGAGTTAGTTCCAGTAGTAAGGGAGTTCCCAAAAGTGTTTCCAGATGATCTTCCAGGAGTTCCTCCCGAAAGGGAAATCGACTTTGGAATTGATCTCCTTCCAGATACCCATCCTATTTCTATTCCTCCTTACCGAATGGCTCTAACTGAGTTTAAGGAATTGAAAGAGCAGTCAAAAGACCTTCTAGATAAGGGCTTCATCAAACCTAGTATTTCCCTATGGGGTGCACCCGTGTTGTTCGTGAAAAAGAAAGATGGTTCTCTCATGATGTGCATTGACTTGGCAGTTGAACAAAGTCACAAACAAGAATAAGTACCCTATCCCCAAGATTGATGACTTGTTCGACCAACTTCATGGTGCTAGTCATTTTTTCAAAACTAGACCTCAGATCCAGTTATCATCAGCTTAGAGTTAGAGATAGTGACATTCCGAAAACAACCTTTAGAACTCGGTATGGTCATTATGAATTTGTAAATATGTCATTTGGACTAACCAATGCTCCTACAACTTTCATGGATTTGATGAACATGGTGTTCAAGCAGTATTTGGACTTGTTCATTATCATCTTTATTGATAATATCCTCATTTACTCTAGGAATGAGGAAGAACATGCGACTCATTTGAGGGTTGTTCTGCAAACTCTCAAAGTCGCCAGTTATTCGCTAAGTTTAGCAAATGTGAGTTTTTGTTGTAATCTGTTACTTTCCTTGGTCATATAGTATCTAGTGAAGGGATTCGAGTGGATTCTCAGAAAATAGAGGCAGTGAAACAATGGCCCAGACCTACCTCTCCTATAGATATCTGAAGTTTCTTGAGTTTGACTGGTTATTACAGAAGGTTCGTGGAAGGATTTTCATCCATAGCTTCTCCATTGACTAAGTTGACTCCAAAAGGTTAAGTTTCAGTGGTCAAATGAGTGTGAGAAGAGCTTTACATAACTAAAAACTAGGTTGAATACAACTCCTATTTTGACTCTTCCAGAGGGTTTAGACTCTAATGTGATATATTGTGATGCATCTGGAGTCGGCCTAGGTTGTGTGTTGATGCAGCAAGGTAAGGTCATAGTGTATGCTTCTAGACAGCTTAAGGTGCAAGAGAAGAACTATCCGACTCATGACCTCAAGCTTGTAATAGTAGTGTTTTCCCTAAAGATTTGGAGATATTACTTGTATGGTGTTCACGTAGATGTGTTCACAGACCATAAGCGCCTTCAATATGTGTTCACCTAGAATGAGTTGAATCTTTGCCAGAAGAGATGGCCTGAGTTTCTAAAGGACTATGATATGAATGTGCTTTACCATCCTGGTAAGGACAATGTAGTACTAGATGCTCTCAGCAGACTATCTATAGGTAGTGTAGCGCATGTTGACGAAGAAAGGAAACAACTAGCAAAAGATGTTCATCGACTTGCTCGTCTGGGAGTTCGCCTTATGAGCATATCAAATGGTAGTGTAACAGTTCAGAATGGGTCAAAATCTTCATTGGTAGTGAACGTTAAGGAAAAACAAGATAGTGATCCTATATTGCTTCAATTGAAGGGTGCAGTTTATCAGCAGATGGTTGAGGTTTTCTCCCAAGGGGGAGATGGTGTGCTTCGCTATCAAAGTCATTTATGTGTTCCTATGGTGTGCTTCGCTATCAAAGTCATTTATGTGTTCATAACTCCAGGTATTCCATTCATCCAGGTGCCACTAAGATGTACGTGATCTTCAGGAAGTCTTTTGGTGGAATGGCATGAAGAGGGATATAGCAAATTTTGTGGCTAAGTTCCCTAATTGTCAACAAGTGAAGGTAGAACATCAGAAACTAGGGGGTATGACTCAAGAGATCAACATTCCTACATGGAAGTGAGAAGTGATAAACATGGATTTCATTACAGGTTTGCCTCGTACTCGCAGAGAGCATGGCTCCATTTGGGTGATAGTTGACAGAGTTACTAAGTCTTCTCATTTCTTGGCTGTCAAGACTAAAGATTCAGCGGAGGACTATGACAAGCTTTACATTAATGAGATAGTTAGGTTGCATGAGGTTCCTTTGTCTATCATATCAGATAGAGGTCCTCAATTTACCTCTTATTTCTAGAAGTCATGTTAGAAAGGTCTTGGTACCCAAGTTAATCTTAGCACAACATTTTATCCACAGACGGATGGTCAGGAAGAGCGTACCATTTAGACCTTAGAGGACATGTTGAGAGCTTGCGTGATCGACTTCAAGGGTAGTAGGGATGATCACCTTCCTCTTATAGAGTTCACCTACAATAATAATTACCATTTTAGCATTCAGATGGCCCCTTATGAGGCATTCTATGGGCGTAGATATAGATCTCCAGTTGGTTGGTTTGAACTAGGTGAAGCAACCTTGATAGGGCCAGATTCGGTTCATGATGCTATGGAAAAAGTTCAGCTCATTAGAGATAGACTTAAGACAGCCCAGAGTCGCCAGAAGTCCTATGCAAATGTAAGGAGAAAGGACTTGGAGTTCCAAATTGATGATTGGATTTTCTTGAAAGTGTCACCTATGAAGGGGTGATGAGATTTGATAAGAAAGGGAAGCTCAGTCCTAGATATGTAGGCCCTTATAAGATTTTGAAAAGAATTGGAAAGGTGGCCTATGAGTTAGAGTTACCAGCAGAACTAGCAGCAGTGCATCCAGTCTTTCACATTTCATTATTGAAAAACCGTGTGGGTGATCCAGCATCCATAGTACCCTTGGAAAGTGTGGCTGTGAAGGATAGTCTCACTTTTGAGGATGTGCCAGTTGAGATTCTTGATTGTTAGGTTCGAAGGTTGAGAAACAAAGAAATCGCTTAAGTTAAGGTTTTGTGGGGGAGTCAGTCCCTAAAGAGAGCTACTTGGGAAGCAGAAGCAGCCATGAAGACCTAGTATCATCATCTCTTTCCTTCCAATTCCATTCCAGCTTGAGGTAATAGTTCCTCTTTAGTTTTTAAGTTACTTATGCGTAGATTCAGTCTTAGTATCATGTTCCTTTAGTTATACTTGTATTTTCAGCATAATTGCATATACTTAGTTCAGTCAGATTTCAGTTTCAGTACTTAATGGTAGGGTTTGCAGCTCTTTCCCTCCATTTTTAGCTAGTTTATGTTACGACCCAAGGGTATACCCTAGGTGTAACATGGCGTATTTGATATAGAAAAGTACAGAAAATTAAAAACATCTTTTATCCATACAATCGAAAACTTTTCATAAAATGCAAGCGAAAGTCTTTACTACACCATTGTCTCAAACCATCTATTAAACTATTGAGTAAAAGTTTTGGGACGCAACCCATACAAATGTCTAAAACATAAAGAAATAACATAAATAAAATAATGGGTTTGTCCTCAAAGCTATGAGGACTCACTCAATATTCAACTCTTCTTGCTCCTTAGAAACCTAGCCTCCAAAGGAGCTCAATCTCTGAAACCCTACATTTGATTAGAATGTAGGCAAAGTATGCGTTAGTACAAAATGTACCAAGTATGATAGCTAGGACAACATCTTAAGAGCATCTCAAAATGGTTAGTCAACACAAAACAGAAGCATAAGAGATAATAACGTAATCATATCATAATCTCCAACATAAGACTTAGGTAATGAGCATATGAGATACATCAAGTTCATGGCATAGTCTTTACTTAGACCTTCATACTAACATTCTTCAACCCTTAGTCTTTCATATTCTAAGAGAACTACTTCACAAGCCACCTCAAAGCATACTTGTGCAAGGCAAGAAAGGCATCTCATAATACCATCCAAGCTAAGTATCCCTTTTTGGTCATTCTTAGGCATAGTCCAAATACTTAGTCAAGACTTAGGTTTTCATATCATAAGAGTACTATGCTCCTAAGTAACCTCAAATCACACTTGTGCAATGCATGGGTGGCATCCCATAATACCACACACACTAAGCATATCTTTGAAGTCACTCTAATCATATTTACTACTCATAGGTGTCATTCTTGACCTACTTCATAAAGACAAGGAACTACCATCTTAAGTCAATCATATCATGGAAGGCAAATATATTAACAATCCAATCTAGGCATACATCACATAAGAGGACACTTCATAAGTAGATTCAAGTAATACTTGTGCAATGTATGAGTGGCATCCCATACTACCACTCACACTAAGTACTTCTTTAGGCTATCTTACTCAATGCTTACTATTTATCATTCTAGACTATCAAAGAATAGCACCTTACTAGGCTAGACCTAACTACCATGGAAAACACACTATTATGTAAACCAAGCTATACAAGGAAGAATTCAAGTATTCCAACCTAGATACCATGCAAACATTCAATATGATGCATGCTACTCTTAGGGGAGTATGAATCCTCAACCCTAAGCTACCCTTAGGAGAGTATGAATCCTCAATCCTAAGCTACCATGAAATGGTATTGGCCTAACCAAGTCATGCTACCATGAAGGCATTCTAACAATTCTAGTTCAAGCTACCCTTAGGAGAGTATAGGTCCTCAATCCTAGGCTACCATGCCTACACTAATGCAAGCTACCATGAGAACTTCTAACTCATGCTACTTAAACAAGCTATACATGAAGGGATCATATGTCACAACTTCAAGCTATTCTATTCTAACATGCTTTGATTCATTTTAGGTGATTAACCTTTCAATCTAGAACCATTCTATGTGAGAAGACCTTTCACATTCTACATACATGCATTCATATAGTTCTAGGTAGGTCATGTGGGTAAAAGCCTTCTACCACAACTCTATATATTTGTATACCAATTTTATGCAAGTTATCTCTTCATATTAGACTTACTCTATAAGACCTAGTGATTAACATTATGACTTCAAGCCCTACCTTCAAGCTTTACTCCACAATCATCATACTAGGCTAGATCACAAGACATATTAGTCACAAGCCTTAGTCATAGGCAATTCTAAGCATAATTCATCATAAAGTCCCAAATTCAATCACTATAATTCATGATCTATTATACATTCATAAATCTAGTTCAATTCATGATTTCGTATTCCTATTCCTGAACAAGTTCTATACATGATAACAATTCTAGAGGATCTATCAAGAATCATCAAGTTCTCTTCACAAGGCATAAACCCACATACTTTGATTAATGACTTAAAGTAGTCTATATTGATGTATAAAGTCCATATAACACGACCCCCATTTAATACCAACTAAAAATGAATTTACTAAAAGACCCCTCGTTTTGCAGGCATGGTGCCAGGCACCACAACAGAGCTCATGAGCTGTGGTCCCTTAGGTAGTGGCTTGAACTTGAGGTGTTGGCCTCCCAAAAACTAAGGCTTCTTCACGAGCCGTGGTCAAGACCACGAGACGTGAATTGGCTCGTGAAGATGAGCCATTGTGAGGCATCCCTTAGGGAGTTACTGCCTTGCCTTCACTAACCACACCACAAGCCGTGGTAGTGGTCGTGGACTTGAGGCAGTGTGCTTCCAAGCTTAGGCAGCCTTGGCCTTGGCCTGGACCTTGCCCCCTTGGCCTTGGCTCTTGCCCCTTGCCTTGGCCCACACTAAACCCTATATGGTTTACTAATTTATGGGGTGTAAGATGTGCCTTGACGTTTAACCCCTAAACCCCTCATTACAAGTACATGAAGTCTTATCTACGACTCTAACCCTGATACAAAACTTTAGAACCCTAACTTAAAGCCCTAGTTTAGTCTACTAGTTTCCGAGGTATTACAATATCTCCCCCTTGGGTACATTCATCCTCGAATGACGATTCTAAACACTTCTTAAAGGAAACGACTCTAGACTAGCAGCCCATCATGCATACAATACATCTAAATGCACACAAACATGGAGGAAAACTTTGACTCCAAGCTAAATATACTCAATGTAACACAAGGGAGTAGGAACTTCATCTAACTACCCAAAATGCATGAAATTATATGTCTATTCATTTTGAAGGAGGAACTAACATATCCTAGCTAAAACATGCTCAACGCACATCATGGAGCCTAAATTCCATTTACTCACAAAAGTCATTTATTAAAAGGAGGAATCTTTCAACTCCAAACTAAGGCATGCTCATTCATTCATCTCATGGATTCTATATGCAACTTGACTCAAATACACTACAACATGAGGCAACACAATGCATATAAGTCATTTCTAACAAGACCAAAGCAGTTTCATGAACATTCATATAAAGAAATCATGGCAATACATAATCTCACAATAACCTTCTTAGATAGGCACACTATTTATCCCTTGGGAGTAAGCCTACACAAACTCTTCTAAACATAATTCATACTCAAGACAAGTTTCAAGTCCAACATAACAAGTCACAAAAGACAAGAAATTCAGAAATTTACTAAAGCATAAAACACATACCGGAAGGGACATGAGGAGATCATTCTTGATCTTCTCTATATTGGAGATCATAAAACCTATTCTTGTTTTGAGGCTCTACCTCCCCACTACTAGTGGCAACTTGCTTACCCTCTCTTATTTGTAGCCTTTGCCTTTGGACAATCTTTCTTCATGTGGCCTCTCCACCACAACTATAGAAACCTTTTCTACCGGCTAAACACCTACCCTCATGCCTCTTACCACACCTAGCACAAGTGGGCCATAGGGAATCATTAATTTTCCCTTGTGGACTAGGGGTAGGCACCCTCTCATTCTTATGCTTAGGAGCATTAGAAAAGCCTTGTCCGGAAAACTTTTGTCGATTCCTAGAACGACCATGTCCATCGAACCCATCATGAAAGGACTTATCATTATCCATCATAGCCCTCATTTTTTCCCTAGCCTTCTCCTTATTGAGTTTTGACTCTTCTATTTGTTGGGGAAACACCATGAGGCGTGAGATATCCATATCATCAACAAGCATTGCCATACGACATTCTTCTTCTACCATATCGGACACCCCCGTCATAAACCTACTCATCATATCCCTTGAATTTGCTACCAAAGATGGAGCATACTTAGACAAAAGAGTGAATTTCAAGGCATACTCTTTAACACTCATGTTACCTTGCTTAATATTGATGACCTCGTCCATCTTAGCTTCCCTCAACTCTAGGGGAAAGAACCTATCAAGAAAAACTGACTTAAATGTTTCACACTCTATAGGACCCGCTTCTACCGGCCTAGCATCTTTCCATTGCTCATACCATATTTTGGCAATATCTTTTAATTGATAAGCGGCTAGCTCCGCTTTCTCTATAAAAGTCACCCCTATTATAGCTAACACCTTATAAACCTCCTATATGAAGCCATTTGGATCCTCTTCCACTTTGGAGCCATTAAACTCTGGGGGATTGAAACGACCCCAAAAATGCCAGAAAATGTGCTTCGGAAACACCTATAATTGTAATTTCCATATATCTCAAAATCCATGAATGATTTCGGAAATTCGACTTCATATTCTTATTCAGGGGGTAAAATTGAGTGGGAAATGGTTCTAACCCGAATTTTAGAGCAACCGTATCAAAATTCGAAAATCGCAAAAAATGCGATTTTCAGGGTCAACTTTAAAGAGGCATATCTCTTAGCACAAAAGGAACTGGAAGGGCCACTACCTATTAAATTAAAGCCCTTTGAGTTATATTTCCAATGCAATTGGTTTCACCTCATTCCGAGTTAGGATGAAAGAGTTATGATCATTTTCGTAAAACCTGTCCGGGCAGAATTGCAATTTCCAGTAAGCTACGTTACTGTAGCAGCTGGGACGTTTTTCTTTTATAAAAAAGAGGATTGTCCCATACTTAGTTATATTTCTTTCTAGCTTCAAAACACTCAAAAACACTCTCTAAACCCTCTCCAAAATTCCACCAAGATCTTCAACCAAATTCAAACATCTCAAGTTCTAATTCCGGATTCATGACTCAATCTCAAGCTTCAATTCTCCATTCCAATCTTCATCAAGGATTCTCCAAAGTTGAGGTATGTGGGTTGATTGTGGAAACCTTCCTTTCCACAAGTCCAACCATTTATCCTCTATTTTACTTCAAGTTTATGGGTCCTTATGATCATTTATGAACTCTTGAATTATGGAATTACTACTACACATTCTATTATGGTCTATTTTTGCATATTATCATGAAATGGAATTATTATGTGATGTTTATGGTTTTCATGCTTCCATGATCAAATTATGAAGGTTGATATATATACGTATGTTGTTGGTGGGCTGATTTATATGTATTTCGGAATTGGTTGGACTTAGTACTCTTGAAAGACATGATTTTATCTACATGAACAATAGCCCACCATGTGTTTGATAAAATGCCATTTATAGAATTCATAGGAAATGGAAGGTCCAATGTACATCCTATGAGTCGGATGATTATATAATTATTGAAATGATGATGAAAGGGATACATGTATATGATTTTCTCAATATAGTGTTGTGAGTCGACCAAGCCTAGTACGGGGGGTAGTAGGCCCGTATAACCGTATCGAGGGGTTGGTACCTTGGTTGCCTAGTACGGGGGGTAGTAGGCCCGTATAACCATATCGAGGGGTTTGTACCTTGGTCCCTAGCTCGGGGGGTGGTAGGCCCGGGTAACCACATTAAGGGGTTTGTACCTCTTTCGCCTCTCCAAGGGGGTGGTAGGCCTTGGAAAATACTATATTGATTGTCACTCGCCACACATGTACTACGTCCCACTAAATATGATTTTTATGTAAGCATTATTATACATATCATTTCATTAATATGCTATTTATCGGGTATGATTATGCATTTTTCCTATGATGTCCATCTATTGTAGCATTGCATTGCATCCCATATACTTAGTACATTCAAACGTACTAATGCATACTCTATGCCTACATGATGTCACCATGTAGGGACCGGAGCACCGCTTGACCATCCTCCTCCGCGTGGCTAATACGATTTCCTATCAAGGTTATTGGTGAGTCCTCCATTCCGGGGACGTTGCTCATGATCTTTTGCTATGTATAAGATTTTTTCTTTTTAGTTATGTTTTGACTATGAGGGTGAGCCCGGTGGTTTGTCTTGGCCCCCGCTAAGTACTCATGTTTAGAGGTGGTGTTGGACAAGTTGTGTTTTATGCTTGAGCTTGACTCATCTATGGTATTTATGTATCATTCCCTTTTTTTTTCTTGCTCCCTTAGTCCCGATTTCCCCTTGATTATGCTTATCGCTTATGGTCATTTTAATGGCTTCCGCGACCAAGGATGTGTAATGATATGCTATGAGGCTTGTTTGGGGTTCTTTCGGGTTCCCCATTCGCCGGTCACGTCTAGGCCCTAGGCTTGGGTCGTGACAAGGATTCATCCTCAAAAACTCTCTCACTCTAGAAGCAGCCATCCCCCTTATTGGGTTTGCCGGAGCCACAACCTTTCTATTGGCTTGCGCCGTCAAGGCTTGAGCCAACAATTGCATAGAAGCCCTAAACTCTGCAAGAGTGACATTCTCAATTGGAGGGTCATTTGGACCTTGAGGAGGAGCTTGGTGTGGAACTTGTGGAGGAACCTCTTATTCTCTATTGCCTTCCTCATCTCTCCTAGCATTAACCCTTGTATTAGCCATACCATGAAAAACAACGGGCACAAATTAGAATAAAGGCCTAACAAAACCAAACTCTATGGCACGACTAAGAGAATGAAGAAGTGAGATTTCCTAAACATCCAATAGCCTCCTATTAATAAATGTGGTGCGCTTCACATTTATGAACAAGAATCTACTATACGTGGTTTGAGACAATCCTAGAACCATTCTAAACCTTGTGCTCTGATACCAAGTATGTCACGACCCAAGGGTATACCCTAGTCGTAACATGGCGTACTTGACCTCGAAGGGGTCTCATACAAGCCCTTAGCATATCATAACATAAGATATAGAAAAGTATGGAAAATTTAAAACTTCTTTTATCCATACAATCGAAAACTTTTCATAAAATGCAAGCGGAAGTCTTTACTACACCTTTGTCTCAAACCATCTATTAAACTCTTGAGTAGAAGTCTTGGGACGCAGCCCATACAAATATCTAAAACATAAAGAAATGACATAAAGGAAATAATAGGTTTGTCCTCGAAACTATGAGGACTCACCAAATCTTCAACTCTTCTTGCTCCTTAGAAACCTAGCCTTTAAAGGAACTCAATCTCTGAAACCCTACATTTGATTAGAATGTAGGTACAAAATGTACCAAGTATGATAGCTAGCACAACATTATAAGAGCATCTCAAAATGGTTAGTCAACATAAGACATAAGCATAAGAGATAATAACATAATCATAGCATAATCTCCAACATAAGCATCACATAATCACAAGTCAACATAAGACATAGGTAATGAGCATAGGAGATACATCAAGTTCATTGCATAGTCTTTACTTAGACCTTAATACTAACATTCTTCAACCCTTAGTCTTTAATATTCTAAGAGAACTACTTCACAAGCCACCTCAAAGAATACTTGTGCAAGGCATGAATGGCATCCCATAATACCATCCATCTTAACTATCCCTTTATGGTCATTCTTGGGCATAGTCCACATTCATAGTCAAGACTTAGGCTTTCATATCATAAGAGTACTATAATCATAAGTAACCTCAAAGCACACTTGTGCAATGCATGGGTGGCATCCCATAATACCACACACACTAAGTATATCTTTGAAGTCACTCTAATCATGCTTACTACTCATAGGTGTCATTCTTGACCTACTTCATAAAGACAAGGAACTACCATCTTAAGTCAATCATATCATGGAAGGCAAATATATTAACAATCCAATCTAGGCATACATCACATAAGAGGACACTTCATAAGTAGATTCAAGTAATACTTGTGCAATGTATGAGTGGCATCCCATACTACCACTCACACTAAGTACTTCTTTAGGCTATCTTACTCAATGCTTACTATTTATCATTCCAGACTATCAAAGAATAACACCCTACTAGGCTAGACCTAACTACCATGGAAAACACACTATTATGTAAACCAAGCTATACAAGGAAGAATACAAGTATTCAAACCTAGCTACCAGGCAAACATTCAATATGATGGATGTTACTCTTAGGGGAGTATAAATCCTCAACCCTAAGCTACCCTTAGGATAGTATGAATCCTCAATCCTAAGCTACCATGAAATGGTCTCGGCCTAACCAAGTCATGCTACCATGAAGGCATTCTAACAATGCTAGTTTAAGCTGCCCTTAGGAGAGTATAGGTCCTCAATCCTAGGCTACCATGCCTACACTAATGCAAGATACCATGAAGAGCATCCCACAAATTCTAATTCAAGCTAACCTTAGGATAGTATGGTTCCTCAATCCCAAGCTACCATGAGAACTTCTAACTTATGCTACTTAAACAAGCAATACATAAAGGGATCATATGTCACAACTTCAAGCTATTCTATTCTAACATGATTTGATTCATTTTAGGTGATTAACCTTTCAATATAGAACCATTCTATGTGAGAAGACCTTTCACATTCTACATACATGCATTCATATAGTTCTAGGTAGGTCATCTAGGTAGAAGCCTTCCACCACAACTCTATCTATTTGTATACCAATTTTATGCAAGCTATCTCATCATATTAGACTTACTTTATAAGCCCTAGTGATAAACATTATGACTTCAAAATATACCTTCAAGCTTTACTCCACAATCATCATACTAGGCCAGATCACAAGACAAATTAGTCACAAGCCTTAGTCATAGGAAATTCTAAGCATAATGCATCATAAAGTCCCAAATTCAATCACAACAATTCATGATCTATCATACATTCATAAATCTAGTTCAATTCATGATTTAATATTCCTATTCTTGAACAAGTTCTATACATGGTAACAATTCTAGAAGATCTATCAAGAATCATCAATTTCTCTTCACAAGGCATAAACCCACATACTTTGATTTCTTGGGTTTACCCTGGAATTCACATAAATTCACCATAATTTCATGAATCAACACTAAATTAACCATAAATAAGTATTAACCAACCAATTGGAGTCATACCCAACTAAACCCATTCATTGGAAGAATCCTAGCTTAGATTGGGGCTTTTCTTCACAAATTTGGGGAAATTCTAGGGGACTCTATGGGTAGAAGAACCCATAGATGAAAATATAAGCATACCTTTAATCAAATCCTTAACAAAACTTTCAACAATGGAGTCTTTGTTCTTGACCTTAGCTTCAAACTCTAGCTTTTTCTTCAATGGAGGTTTTCTAGAGAGAGAAATATTTGAGAGGAGAGTGTTTTGGGGTTTTGATTCTAATTGACTTAGTTGGGGTGGTTAATGACTTAAAATAGTCTATATTGGTGTGTAAAGTCCATATAAAATGACCCCCATTTAATACCAACTAAAAATGAATTTACTAAAAGACCCCTCGTTTTGCAGCTATGGTGACAGGCGCCACGACAGGGCTCACGAGCCATGGTCCAGACCACGAGCCGTGGTCAAGACCATGAGCCGTGGTCCTGTCCGTGGTACCTTAGGCAGTGGCTTGGACTTGAGGTCTTGGCCTCCCACAAACTAAGGCTTCTTCACTATCCTTCCCACGAGTCGTAGTCAAGACCACGAGCCATGAAGTGGCTCGTGAAGATGAGCCATTGTGAAGTAGCCTTTAGGGAGCTACTACCTTGCCTTCAAGAACCACACCACAAGCTGTGGTAAAGACTATGAGCCGTGATAGTGGTCGTGGACTTGAGGCAGTGTGCTTCTAAGCTTGGGCATCCTTGGCCCTGGCTTGGGTCTTGCCCCCTTGACCTTGGGTCTTGCCCCTTGCCTTGGCCCACACTAAACCCTAGTTGGTCTACTAATTTATGGGGTGTAAGACGTGCCTTGACGTTCAAACCCTAAACCCCTCATTCCAAGTACGAGAAGTCTTATCTATACTCTAACCCTCATACCAAACTTTAGAACCCTAACTTAAGGCCCTAGTTTAGTCTACTAGTTTTCGGGATAAGACACTTTAGTCTTCATTCGAGGACAAATGTTCCCAAGGGGGGATAATGTAACACCCCGTATCCTAGACAGAACAGAATGCAAATTTCAGAAGTTGTAGGTACCACCGATGGGAACCACCCACGGACCGTAGGGTTACCTATGGACCGTAGGTGGCGTCCGTGGATGGCCACCTACAACCCTTTCCCAGAACTCAGAAAAAATTCAACCGAGGCACGACCCACGGCTAGACCATGGGTCGTGGTCCAGGTCCGTGGATCGTGACCCTCAGCACCCCTTCTCTAGAGTCAGTCGATGGTTGACAGGATGGACCATAGATCCATCGACGGTTCGTTGGTTGGCCCCGACACCTTGTAAGTCAGGGGTCGTTTGGTCTTTTCCCTATCCGTTTGACCCCTAAAATACGTTGTTTAATCCCCAAACTATGTCGATTAATTCAATTTTAGCCTAGTAACTTAATTAGAACTTACCCTAGTCAACTCATTCTCCAAAAAATTATCAAGTTGAACGAAAAAATGGAGAAAGAGTCGACCAAGCCCTCTCTAAGAAGGTAATAAGTTTTATTCAGTTTCAGCCCCGAAATTGAAAGATTTCTCTGTGAATTTCGTCAATAGGTATGTGGGATTTCACTGGTGGGTTCCTTTCACCCATTAGGTCATTATAATTCAGTCAAACTGTTGATTCTCTATATCATGTTAGACCTAGGGTTTCTAGAATTTTAGAATTTATGTTATGATCCAGTTGTTAGACTAATGCAAATAAGATTATTATGTTTTCGTGGAATTGTTGCTTAGTTCTTATTTGAAACTCAGAACCCTAGTTGTGTAGGTTCGTTTAGTTCATGAATTACACTTGCTAGGTCAGTTTATTTAGATACACATGCCTCAGTTAAAAATATCTCATTATCAATATATTAATGTTGCATTTTCAGTTAACATGTCAGTATTTTGAGCTATTCAGTATTACATAAATTCGGGGTGTTCACAGATCAGTTTGGATCGATTATTGGTCAAAACGAAAACCAAACCAACTTAATCGGTTTTAAAATTATCAAAACCAAACCTAACCAAATATAATATACATTTATTGGTTTGGTGGTTATCGATTTCGTTTTGGTTCGATTCGGTTATTCAGTTATTAACCATACACAAAAATAAAATAAAAAATTCATTCAAAATGTGAAAAAAGTGATGCATTCAAAACAAAAAAATAGTTAGAATGACTGAAATTATTGATTTTTCTATCACTGAATGTATTATCATTAAAGCTTTAAATTTACTATATTGGCTTAGAAGGTAGAGACATTAACATTTTCAATCCCACAATGAATTGACATAGACACTCTTATACATGAAATCAATAAAATAAATGTTTTCACCTTGGGCATTTTTGCTTTCAATAAGTAAATTATAAAGAAATTATAATGAAAACATATATAAGATCTTTACAATTGTTTATAAAAATAATATATTAAGTATGTATATTAATAAAATATATGTATATATTTCATCGATTTGGTTCGGTTATTTCTTCAGTTTTTTCGAATAAAATCATAACCAAATCAAATATATCAGTTTTCAAAAATCTAAAACTAAACCAAACCAAACCCAAATAAAATCAGTTTTATTTTATCGTTTTGGTTTGATTTATTGGTTTAGATAAGTTTTTATCCAAACCGTGAACACCCTAACAAAAATTCAGTCATAATGTGTTATTTCTATAATCAGTTTGGAGTAGGCTTAATACCGAGTGGACTAAGAGTCAGTCACTCTCATAGTCCCAGAACTACGTGCCCCCGTAGGATAAGTCCCCTCTGTGGGCAACATATGTAGTTATAACACAGTCATGCCTTTATACCCTTGGCAAGGTATATTGGGTCCTATTGATGGGGTGATACATCGGACTCCACAGATAGCTCTCGTGGTTTTATGTCAGTTAACAATAGCTCCCACAACCAGATTCTAGTGCATTGACCAAGTTATCAGGTACAGTTCAATATTCAATCTCATCATGTCATGTACTTGGTCATTGCATTTAGTTAGCTCAGTATTCAGTATGTTTCAGTATTTCTATCATGTTCAGATTATATCATTGTTGTATCGCTTTGTTCAGTTATATGTTTTATTCAGCTTTATCCTATCCTGCATGCTCAGTACCTTTCAAGTACTGACGCATACTGTGCGCTACATCTTCTTGTGATGTAGGTTCAAGTCCTCAGCATTCAGATCACGCATAGATCGGTCCCCGATCTCTAGTTCAGCAGCATTAGGGGTGAGTCCTCATTCTTCGAGGACGATTGACATGTTATCTTTCTATTTCAGTCTTTCAGTTTCAGTTTTGCTAAAGTTAGTTGGGAAATATTCAGACATAGTTTAAATTCAGTTTTAGTTTGAGATTGATCTTTCAGGTGTCATTAAACTCAGTTTTATATATTCATACTTAGAATGGGTATTTCCCATCATTTCATTTTATGGTATGTTTTAAGCTTCAGCACAATATGTCTATTATTCAGGAAATCTTTAAGTATGCTTATGATATGCCAATAGGGTTAGCTTGGGGTCACTCGTGATCCTAGGTCCTGTGTCTACGTCCTGGGGGTAGCCCTAGGGCGTGACATGTCACACTACTGCTCGGTTGATCATTCAATTAATTCTTTGTAACTGCATACTATAACCATAATAATAACTATGGTTCAATTCCAAATAAGTTGGGGCCGGTGATATGAAACCTAAGCAATGACAATGACTATTTCGTGACAATGAGGAAAAACCTTTATGATACTGATAATTTTAGGGTCATTTTTAACATATACATGATACAACATACTATAATAAAAATGAGATTGATGGAGGATCATAAGAAAGGAGCCGAAGGTCCTCCATTTGAATTTAGTTAATTATGTTCTTGTATGTACGTGGTGTTTCACTTTACTTGGGAGTGTTGTTGTTCGAGACTTTTTGGTCTCTACTTTAACTTTTGACGTTGTTCTTTATAACTTCTTGAAATTTAAATTTTTTTGTTAATTCTGACCAACTATTTTCATGGAGATTTTCTTAGACTTCTTTCTTATACTTAATTCTCTCCATGACTCATAAATTTTGTATCACAAAAATGAAAATTTAAAAAATATAGCACTTTAAGATTTCACAGGAACGCCTTGCTTTAAGATAAAATGTACTTGACAATGTAGTCTATGTATCAAAATTACAAATATTACTGAATGATCATATGTAAGCTTAATTACCGTTGTTGATTTTGGGTGATGGGAAAACACGTGAAATATGACCCTTTCCTTCACAATTATGAAAAACAATCCAAGACATATGAGAGTATGAAGATTGGACCCCAGATTGAGTTAACATAGTAGAACTCTGAAAGTTGTTATGCTAGGAAGATTTTATAAATTCTTGATTAGAAGAACCACCACGACCTCGACCACCTCTACCTCGACCTCTACCCCTACCATGACCACGTGTAGTGGGAACAAAACTTTGGGCATATTTAGCTGAAGGAGAAGTCATATTAAGGGCTTAATCCCTTTTCAGTTGTCTTTGTTCATACAATAACATGCCATATAAATAATAAAAAGTTACATTTTTAGAAAGATTTTTGCACGTGTTTAATGCCTTCAATTTTATATTCTTTGTTCATATTATCAAACCTTCATCTTAGAGTTCTTCTTCATGCTTCTACCATTATTGCCTCACGGGAATTTAATATCACAAAATTTATAAAATAATACTTAGAACCTATCAGTCATTAAAACTAAAATATTATATTATCTTATATACAAGATTAAGTAGTAACGAGCATTAATAATGTAAAGGAAAATGATAATTATAACATCTTATCATTTATCCTTTAACCAATCATCTTTAATTTGATTTTATAATTTATCCTTTTACTTCCAGGAAGTGTTACTATTTTATATTTTTGGGGAATCAAATGCACATCAACCCGAGATATTAAATTTTCTAATAAATAAATAATCGTTGGTGAAGGGATAACTAAATTTTAAAAGGCTGAAAAAGTGAACAAGTATTCTAACTCTAACATTTTGAAAGTTCAGCCCTAAGAGAACCCTCAACCCAGTGATGTGGCACCACCACAAGCAAGAATTCCCTTATTTATTTATTTATTTCCAAAAATAGTCTTCCTCTCCTCTCTAGAAACTACACATTCAGTCGTCACTAATGGCTTCCGATTTTACATAACCCCACAAAAAACAACAAAACATAATAGCTATACGTGCTTCGACCATTATGACTATATTTTTTCTTCCCTTATGATCTGCCCATTTACACACAAAAGCATATGAAATTTGATTCAAATGAAAATTGAAATTAAATTATATATATAAGTTTTTTCTTAAATGAAGAAGTGTCTTTTAAATGAAGGAGTGTGTCTTTTCATTCTTTAGTTGGTGTCATTTAAATGAAAAAGTGTGTTTTTTCATTCTTTAGTAAGGGTGTATCTTTCATTATTTGGTTACTACCAACTCTATTTAAATCCAACTACTGCAGATTCACTAATAACTTTTTACAAAATACATTTCTTTACAACATTCTCCAAAGAAATATTTTCTTCTCCAAATGATCAAGCCTTCATGTTCTTGCTTTCCAATATAATTTATTCACTTTTTGCTTAGTGTAGAAATTCATAGGCTTGTCATATCCAATAAAACTATTTGCATACAATTCCACATAAATCTTCTTGAAGAAAGGTTGAAAATATCATTTTTAGAAAGCGTTTTGCATGTGTTTCAAGCCTTTCAATTATGTTTTCTTTATTCATATTATCAATCCTTTATCTTAGTGTTTTTATTGATTGTTATGTCATTATGACTTTATTTTTCTTCCTTTATTCTCTGCCCATTTACACACAAAAACATTTGAAATTTGATTCAAATGAAAACTGAAATTAAATTATTAATATAATCTTTTTACTTGAATGAAGAGGTGTCTTTTAAATGAAAGAGTGTGACTTTTCATTCTTTAGTTGGTGTCATTTAGATGAAAAGTGTGTTTCTTAATTCTTTAGTTAGTGTCTTTTAAATTAAAGGGTGTCTTTCATTCATTGGTTACCACCAACTCTATTTAAATGAAACTAGTACAGATTCACAAATAACTGTTTACATAATACATTTATTTACAACATTCTCCAAATAAATCTTTTCTTCTCCAAAAGATCAAGCATTCAAGTTCTTGCTTTCGAATAGGATTTCTTAACTATTTTCTTAGTAAAGAAATTCATAGTCTTTTCATGTCCACTAAAACTATTTGCATACAATCCCATATAATCTCGCGGAGGAGAGGGATCAAATATGTAACACCCCAAAATTTTTTGAGCTAAGACTCGAACCATTCTTTGTTGTGAGTATGATTTTACCGAGGAATTTAAATTTTATTAGGTGTCAAGGTCAGTAGATGTAGCACCTCGAGTTCCAGAAAGAACTGAAGAGAAATTCATTCAAGTCATCTATAAGTTCTTTTAAGTTATGGGTCAACTTCAAACTACCATAACTTTTAGCACATAATGAGTTAGGTGACCCATGAGGTATCAAATCGAACATCTTTGAGTCCTCTTTCCAACGCCACCGTGTTTGCTAAATTCTGAGTTCAGATGAGAGAGATATATCTGTTTGAGTTTAACTTGTCTGATTAAGTAAATTCATTTGAATTAAGAAGGGGTATTTTGGTCTTTTCCTTACCCCATTAGCCTTAAATGTTTTTCCCCAAATAGGGGTCTAAACTGATTTGGATCAGTTTTCACAATTTCTAAACACACTTAGGGTTTTATAGAGAAGTTCAAGAGGAGAAAAAGGAGAAGTTCAAGCGTTTCTTCAAGATTTTTACAATCTTCGAGAAATTTCACCAAGAAATTGATCCTTACAAGGTATGTAAACTTTCATAGTGAAGGGTTCTTTCACCCTCACGCCAATCATGAGTTTATTGAGTTAATTTCGTCCATGAAAATCCATTTATTTCTTGATGAGTTTCTTGAAGTTTCTTTCTTAAATTTTTAATAATGGGATTTGATGAGTTCTTGAGGTGAATGTTATAAGTTTGAGGTTGTTTTTAAGTAGATTTTTATTTACTTATGTTGGGTATACTATTCTAAAGGAGTTTAGAAGAAACGAATTAATTCTAGGTGAATTAAGGCCAAAAATAGAGAAGAAAAATTCGTTAGAACATTTTAGGGAAGGGGTGGCACGACGCGCCATGGATGCGCTAGGAGGGCTTGCGCACCACGCCACGGATGCGCCAAGAGGGCTGGCATGCCACGCCATGGATGCGCCAGGAGGGCTAGCGTGCCACGCCTGCAGTTGATGTAGGGCTGGCGCCCTACGCCAGGATTGTGCCAAGGTTGTCTGCCCCCGTTCATTCCGTTTGAATTCTTTTAAAACATATCTTTGATCTTCTTTTGATTTTAACTATCCAAACTACATCTAATCATCGAAAAATACTAAATATCAGAATCATTATCTTTGAATTTAAAATTCAAA
Source organism: Solanum verrucosum (assembly GCF_900185275.1). Lineage (NCBI taxonomy): Eukaryota > Viridiplantae > Streptophyta > Magnoliopsida > Solanales > Solanaceae > Solanum > Solanum verrucosum. Next base: position 1,349,583 of record NW_026020705.1, read on the forward strand.
TTTGAGGTAGAGTTAACAGTAAAGTTTGAGAAAGTCCCTTTGAGTCTTCTACAAGTACTTATAAGTTGTTTCAAGACTTGATTAAGTGAGTATGAGAATGAGAATAGTGTATTCATGAGACTACATTATTATTGAGATCCTTGAGTCAAGTCATTCATGCCCATTTCATGATGCATATACAGGTATTCATTGAGGTCATGTTATATTCCAGTCAGCTTTGGTGAGCCTTTTTATATTATGAATGACTTCACATTTACCTTACAATTAGTAGTTTTGACATGTTGTGGGTCTTGCCCCAAAATCCTTCTGTAATAGTAGAGGCTTCATAAATAGACAGAGTTGAGGAGTTTTCTATATTTAATTTCTTTTGAGTATTGTAGAAACTTTTTAAAAGTCTGGTATTTGAGTTCAATAAAATTTAATTCAGTTTTAAGCTTATGTAAGTCTTCCGCTTGTAGTCAGCTAAGAAGAGGGTTTGCTTGGGGACCAACAATGGTTCTCGAGTGCCAGCCACGTCAAGGGTGTAGGCTTGGATCGTGACAAACTTGGTATCAGAGCACAAAGTTCAAGTTTCCTAGGGTGTCTATGAAGCCGTGTCAGTAAGGTCTTGTTTATGGTTGTGAGGGCCCCACTTCTATAAATGAGGGACTACATGCATTTAAGAAAAGTTTCTCTTCTTCATACTCTTAATCGTGCAATAAAACTATGTCATAAAGACTTTTTCTAACTCATGCGTTCACATATTCATTTGACTACCCTTCATACTAAAGGTGGTTGAAAGGTAAAGCCCAAGATCCTTATGGATGAGTTATTCTTAGCAAAAATCTTAAGGAAGTCATGAGACTCAAGAGGGGCTTGAGAGGAGCCTATGAGTGAGTTAACTATTGAGTTCGAACGAATGCACTCACATTCATATGAATAGTGCGTTTAAGCTGAAATCGAGATGTACTCTCTTCTCTAAGCCTTATTCAGGTGAGACCCTTATGAGAAAGTGTGTTTTAGAGCTTGGGTAATATTTTCAACCCTAAAATAAAATATGAATTACGAGATTATGAGCAGTAGTAGTAAAGAGTGCCCTTAAGTTAAGAGAAAAGCATGCAGATGTATAGAAATTTATGAAAGGGAGACAGTGATGGGGCAGATTATATTATTGCAATCATGCACCTAGTCAGTTATAAGGATGAGTTACTTTATGAGTAGAATAAGGAATAATAATGTTATAGAGAGTTCTTGATAGAAGGAATAGGAATAGTTACTACTCAGGATGAGATATAATATACTTTTAACTAGGGTAAAGTTTATGTCGATGTGCCATCGTGTTAGAGAAGACTAAATATGTGTGTGGAATTAAAGAGTAGAGTATTCATAAGGTGATAGACCCAAGCTAGGCTTATGAATTTTTGAAGGGTGAACCCCGCGGTATTCAGAAGATAATAGAATTATTTGAGAGGTAATGTGCAGTAAGTGAGTAAATAATACTTAAGTTGTGAAATGGAAGGTGAAGGTAATCAGGTAGGTAGATGCTGAGCTAAAGACTTCCTACTTGTCGTTAGATCTTAGTGGGTGAGTGTTTCTTGACTTTTCTGGTAGTCACAAGTTGTATAAAGTGTGAGCAATCATATTGATATCCATGTTTAATACTAGACACTAAGCTTGAATTTGAGATGAGTGTCGTGATCAAAAGATGGCAACATGAGGGTGATGGTGTTAGTTTTGAGATCTGATCTAGTAGGTTTGGCTTGAAATAGGCGAGGAGATCAAAGTGGCACCTTGCAATGAAAATGTGGTATTATGACCTGTAGAGGAGAGAAATAAAGGTAGAGCAGTAAGAGGTATACCCGAGATGGTATGTGGCCAGACGAGGTCCCAATTGAGGTTATGATTTTTTTTATGTGTGCCTAGATTGTATAATTGAGCTGCCAATATGAGATAGGCTGGTGCAAGTGTAATTTTCCTAAACAGCAAGATGAAGCAACCTTAGGAGCCAATGAGAATAGGTCAAGAGAAACATCTTAGAAAGAGGTCTTAGTACCTGCTTATGGAGAGTTCGGTAGTCATGAGATAAACTTTTCCTGAGTGTTAGAGTAAAGGGGGGTGTAAACCAGTTTAGAGATGATGGAATAGGTCCATAGCTTTCTAGTGTCAGCTTTAGACCTAAGGGAGAAAAGATAAGATGGTAAATCAGTCAAGTGTTGAAAATAAGATAGTAATAAGTTCAAAAGAGTATAAGAGATATCTTTTCAGAGGTCCTTTTAGTAGTGGAGTGATGTTAGAAGGAGAACTTCTTAAGGAGCTGGTTAGTACGAGTCCATATAATTGTTAGAGTACTAAGTTTGAATGCGGTTTTGTTAAACATTAAGTGGTTCTTGATATGAGCCCAATGTTGATTAAATGTGGTGGTAAAGAGTAATATTCTTGGGATGAGATTCCCTATAGAGAGGTTTAGAACCCGAACCTTGGGATTTGGGTTAAGCTTGAATAGACTCAGACCTTGGTAAGAGAAGTCATGTACCCTTGTGGAAGCTATGAGTTGCAGCCAATGAGGTATGGTAAAAGTAAATAAGAGCGTTGTTGAGGAGTGTTGCTAAGATTAACAACTAATAGTCACATTACCCCATGCAAGGTATTCCTATTCTTACTTCATGCCCAGACTTCCTTTCATTTGATTCAGATAAGGTAACTTTAGAGAGAGCGTGACTATGTTCACAACAACATCGTTCTTGACTTAGGTACTATATGAAGTCCCAACTCTTGGTATGAATCAGTTCAGCCTATGTTAGTAGGCAAGTTCATGAGTCAGAAGAGATAGTAATAGTAACCCCGATCCATACCTAGTCAAGCCGTCATTCGAGGACGAATGATCCCAAAGGTGAGATAATGTAACACCCCAAAAACTTTTGAGCTAAGACTCGACCATTCTTCGTTGTGAGTAAGATTTTACCGAGCAATTTAAATTTTCTTAGGTGTCAAGGTCACTAGATGTAGCACCTCGAGTCCTAAAAAGAACTAAAGAGAAATTCATTCAAGTCATCTGTAAGTTCTTTTAAGTTTTGGGTCAACTTCAAACAAACATAACTTTTAGCACATAAGGTGGCCCATGAGGTATCAAATCGAAGATCTTTGAGTCCTCTTTCCAACGTCACTGAGTTTACAAAATTCTGAGTTCGGATGAGGGATATATATCCATTTGAGTTCAGCCTATCCGATTAAGGAGAAAAAAGAGAGGTCCAAGTGTTCGTTCAAGATTGTTGCGATCTTCGAGAAATTTTTCCAAGGAATTGATCCTTACGAGGTCTGTAAGCTTTCATAGTGATGGGTTTGTTCACCCTCATGCCAATCATGAGTTTCTTGAGTTAATTTCGTCCATGAAAATCCATTTATTGAGGTTCTAGATAAGTTTCTTGAAGTTTCATTCTTAAATCTTTAATAATGGGATTTGATGAGTCCTTGAGGTGAATGTTATGAGTTTGAGGGTTGTTTTTGAGTAGATTTTTGTTTACTTATATAGTGTGTACGAATCTAAAGGAGTTTGGAAGAAATCAATTGATTCTAGGTGAATTAGGGCCAAATATCGAGAAGAAAAAGTCGTTAGAACATTATGGGGAACGGGTGGCGTGATGTGCCACATATACGCTAGGAGGGATGGCTCGACACACCACAGATGTGCCAGGAGGTTTGGCGCACCACGCCACAAATACGCCTCAAGAGCTAGTGTGCCACGCATGCAGTGCGCCATAAATGGGCCATAGTTGATGTGGGGCTAGTGCCCTGTGCCAAGATTGCGCCAAGGTCGCCTGCCCCTGTTCATTTTCCGTCATTCGTTCTACCTAAATTCTTTTAAAACATATATTCTCTCCCTTCTTGATTTTAACTATCCAAACTACATCTTTTCATTGAGAAATCCTATATATCATAATCATAATCCTTGAATTCAAAATTCAAATTCGAGGTAGAGTTAAGGTAAAGTTTGAGAAAGTCCATTTGAGTCTTTTCGAGGAATCTTCTACAATTACTTATAAATCATTTTCAGACTTGAGTAAGTGAGTATGAGAATGAGAAGAGTGTATTCATAAGACTACATTATTATTGCGATCCTTGAGTCGAGTCGTTCATGCCCATAATTTTGCATGAACTCCATAAATTGAGTATCCTTGAGAGGAGTAGAATCTTTGAGTTCTAAGTTCTTGAGTATTGAGTTCCTAATACTTTTAAGATTATATTCCTAATTATGGTACTATTACATATTACACATGATGGTCCTTGAGTTGAGTCGGTCATGCCCATAATTTTGTATGAACCCTATCAGTCGAGCATTCTTGAGATGAGTAGTATCATTGAGTCCTTGAGTTCTGGAGTTATCAAGTTACAAGTATTGAGTCCTATATATGGTTATTGAAACCCTTGAATTGAGTCGTTCACGTCCATAATTCGGCATGAACCCTATTTTAAGCAGTCTTTTACAATTATTTATAATCTGTTTAAAGACTTGAGTAAATGAGTATGAGGATGAAGAGAGTTGAGTTTCATTTTTAAAAATGAATAGAAAGGAACTAAATATTCCCAAGAGTAAATGTTTTTACATTTAAAATAAGAGTAAACTTTGATTTCCAAATGAGTTCATGAGGAGTTTTGAGCACTATCTTTTTTAAGAGAACCATTTGAGTAATAATCTTAAAGTTTGAGGATGAGGAAATATTCTTAAACATATGAGCCAGAGTTATATTATTAGGAGTAGTATTGAGCACCAATATGGGGACGAGTTCAGACAACTTAAAGTCCTCATAAACCATGTATGCCAACATGGGTAAAAAGGGTCATACTTTTTAGATAATTCCTTGTTACTTTTAATCATAACTTAGTGGATCCACTTAGCTGAGGATGTCTTAACCTCCGGCAAGGAATATGACAGTTCTGGCAGTGTGGGCGAGATGACGCATCATCACGTAGCTCATAGTGATGGTTATCGGCTAGAGAATCTCCCAAATAAGGGTTATTACTATATTTTTACATACAATTGAGTTATTATTATATTTTTACATAAAATTAAGTTATTATCTATTGTTTTAAAATTTTTCCGTATATTGCATCTTTTATTGTTGCTTTATCCTTGAGTTGAGTTGAGTATCTTTGAGTTAAGTACCTTTGAGTTAAGTATCCTTGAGTTGAGTTGAGTATCCTTAAGTTGAGTATCTTTAAGTTGATTATTCTTTAGTTGAGTCGAGTTTAATGAGATGAGACGAGGTAAGTATGTTCCCTATTTATCAGTTTAAGCTTATGTTTGTACTTTAGAGTTCCCCTTACATGCTCGTACATTCAATGTACTGACATCATTTGGCCTACATTGTTTCATGATGCAGATACAAGTATTTAGGATCATCAACATGCATTTAGTTGAGGTCATGTGATATTCTAGTTAGCTTTGGTGAGCCTTCTTATATTCCGGAGGACTTCAACTTTTCCTTACAGTTAGTAGTGTAGAGGCTTCATAGATAGACAGAGATGAGGATTTTTCTATTTTTACTTTCTTTTGAGTGGTGTACAGACTTTTTAAAAGGTTGAGTATTTGAGTTCAACGAAATTTAATTCAGTTTTAAGCTTATGTATGCTTGAGTTAGTCATCCGCTTGTAGTCAGCCAGGATGAGGGTTCGCTTGTGGACCAGCAATTTTTCTTGAGTGTCGGTCATGTTCAGGGTGTAGGCTCGGGTCGTGACAAAATATCATTTTTAGGAAAGCATTTTGCACGTGTTTCAAGGATTCAATTTTGTGTTCTTTATTCATATTATCAAACCTTCATCTTAGTGTTGTTCTTCACATAAATTTATGTCCTCGACATATATTTTCCAATAAATTATGGCGTATGTCAAACTTTGGAAACCAACATAATTCATTATTGTAGATCAGAGATTCACAATTCTACAATAAACAAATGTACGCCTCTCATTTCTTTCTTTTAACATAGCACCAAAAGCGCAGTGACAGAGAATTCTCCATTATGCTTTCACTACAATTATGTCAAAAATATGCAGAGCAAACATCAACATGCAGTGGTTTTTAATGCCAAAACAAATAGTGTCAGTGAGAGTGAGGGCAATACTTTTGAGGAACAAAAAAATGTCAAACTCAAGGAGGGTCTTTACATGATAAGTTTTCAAGGTTTACAAAATGAACTTTTAGATTAGTACTTCTAACAATCATTTGAAATTAAAGTTCAAACACTACTTCTCTTTGGCTTCTTTTATTCTATAAAAAAAATTATATTATTTTTTTGTTATTATCACAATAATGTTAATATTAACAGGAGTAAAAAAATTTGAAAGAAAAATGATAGAATTAAACTAGCAATTAATTACAATTGTATGATACACAATGATGACTATTCTCTCGCACTGAAGTACTTTTGTCACGCCCCGAGCCTACACTCTGGACGCTACTGGCACTCGAGAACCATTGTTGGCCCCAAGCGAACCCTTGGCCCTGCTCAACTCTTAGCGGAAGACTTACTCAACATAAGATGAACTCAAATACAAAGCTTTAACTCAAATGTCTTTAATGAATAACTCAGAATATAAGAGAATATTCAACTAGCCAGGTTAAAACATTTAACAAAGAAATGAAAAGACTCATCAACTGCTACTGTCTATCTCTGAAGACTCTAATACTATAAGGGATGTCGGGACAAGACACCGATCATCCTAACAAAAGTGAAATAATACATAAGGGATCTTCCAGAAGCAAGGAGACTCACCAAACAACTCTGGAACTGCAAGTGGTATGAACGAAACACCTGTTGATGACCATGATATCATGTATCTGCATCATGAAATGATGCAAGACAAATGACTGATATACATTGAATGTACGAGCATGTAAGGGGAAACTGAACATAACATAAAAGCTTGAACTTGGAAAGAAGGAAACATACTCACATCAACTCTACTTAATTCATGGGTACTCAACTCAATACAGTATATAAACAACAATAAAGATGGAGCATTTAAAATGGTAGATAACAACTCAATGTCTTTAAAAATACAATAATAACTCAGTTTGTATATAAAGATACAAAATAACTTTATTTGAGAGATTCTCTAACCGATAACCATCACTATGAGCTATGTGATGATACAACGTCTCACCCACACTACCAGAACTGTCCTATACCTTGTCAGAGTATATGACATCCTTAACTAAGTGGATCCACTAAGCTATGCTGAAAAAACAATAAGGAGTAATCTAAAAAGTATGACCCTTTCTACCCACGTTGGCTACATGGTTTATGAGGACTTTGAGTTGTATAAACTCGTCCCCACATCGATGCTCAATACTACTTCTAAAATATAACTCAGCTCATATGTTTAAAAATATTTCCTCATCCTCAAGCTTTGAGATTATTACTCAAAAGGTTCTCTTAAAAGACATCATACTAAAAAAATCCTCATGAACTCATTTGGAAATTGATGTTTCCTCTCATTTTAAATGTAAAAACATTTACTCTTGGGGATACTTAGTCCCCATATATTCCTTTTGAAAAATGAAACTGAACTCTCCTCATTCTCATACTCAAATCTTAAGACAAGTTTTAAAAGAATGTAAAAGACTTCTCAAAATGACTCGAAAGAACTCTCAAGACTTTACTCTTAACTCTACCTTAAATTTGAATTATGAATTCAAGGGTTATGATTCATGTTATAAAGGATCTCTGGATGTTTTTATGTAGTTTAGAAACGTTAGAACCAGAAGGGAGTGAAGGTACACTTTAAAAGGACTCATATGGAGCTAACGACGGAAAAAAGGTTGGAGCATGCGACCTTGGCTGGCGCGGGGCACCAACCACTAGACTTCAGAGACCTCAATGGGGTGCACTGCTAGCGTGCACCCCAGCCCCTCCCTAGAACATTTCGACAAATTTTCTTCTTCGATTTTTTGCCCTAATTCGCCTAGAATCGAATGGTTTCTTCCCAACTCGCTTAGATTCGAATACCCAACATAAGTACATGAAAATCTACTCAAAACAATCCTCAAACTCCTAACATTCATCTCAAGAACTAATCAAACTCATCATTAACAATTTAAGAACAAAACTTCAATAAACTCATCAAGAACTCAAGTCATTCAACCTCAAGAACAAAATTACGGATTTAAAATCACATGATTGGTGTGTGGGTGAACGAACCCAACACTATGAGAGCTTACATACCTCTTAGGGATCAACCCTTGGCGAAATTCCTTGACAAATCTCAAGAACCTATTCCTCTTTTCTCCTCTTGAACTTTTCTCTACGCCCTACGCGTATTTGGGATTGTGAAAACTGACCCAAATCAGTTTTGACACCTAAAATATTACTAAAAATGTTTAGAGCTGATGGGGTAAGGAAAAGATCGAAATACCCCTCATTAATTCGGGTAACTTTTCTTAACTGAACAGGATGACTTCAAACTGGCATATCTCCCTCATCCGAACTCAAAACTTAGAAAACTCAGTGGCATTGGAAAGAGGATTTCAATACCTTTCATTTGATATCTTATGAGCCACCTAACTCATCATGTACTGAAAGTTATTGTCATTTAAAGTTGACTCAAAACTCACAACTTAAGCTTAACTCGAACAAATCTCAAATTGGCTCTTTTAAAATTAGTTCTTTCTAAATTTTTCTCTTTCTAATACCGAAATGTTACAAATTTTAACTTTTTTCCCTTTATCCCTAACTTCTCTTTTACCCTTTTCAAGGATCCTTAATCTTTTGTTTGTACACAACTTCAATTGAAAAATACTATCATAACTATATTACATATGAAATTTGGATTTTGGAAGATTACATTTTTATTTCAAAACACATAATGAATACATATTTTTTATTGGTATATCATATGATTATGGAACCTTTGCTATTGATAAACACATTATATATACATATTTATATATATATATATATATTGAAAGTAATTGATAGTTTTATACTAACAAAATATGCGAACATAAAGTTTATTGTAGAGTGTTGTGTCCGACTTCTTGGACAAGATATGCAATGATACAGACTTTTGTAATAACATATTTCTACCCTACATTTTCTGGCCTTTTCCCACTAAGTTTTCTATTAAATATATTTTCTCTCCTTTCCAAAAGGAAAGTGAAACAATTAAAATAATCCAATAATGGATGCACTTAAAATTACCTTGAATATTTTTGTTGGATATGACTAATTAAAAGGTAAGAGGAGTTATTAAAAAAGAAAGAAGATAAATTTATTATTTTTAGCATAAAGTTATGAGGAAAACAAATGAAATTGACTTGGTTATTTAGTGGTTAGTGGGTGAACACATAGGAAAGTAGGAGAAAAAGGGAAAAAACAAGAGTTTATTTCATATACGGTCACTCAACTATTATGTCATGACTCGAGCCTACACTCTGGACGTGTCCGACACTCGACAACCATTGTTGGTCCCCAATCGAACACTCATCCTGCTGACTACAAGCGGAAAACTAACTCAAGCATACAAAGCTTAAAACTGGATAAAATTCATAGAATTTAGATACAAAGTTTTAAATCAAATGATTAACTTTGAATATAATAGAATATTCAACTAGTCAAAATAGGCAACTCAAGTCTTTAAAACATTAAACAAAATAATGAACAGGCTTCTCAAACTCTACTATTTATCTATGAAACCTTTGAATGAAAAAATGATGGAAGTCGGGACAAGACCCACAACATCCTGATGAAACTGAAAAGTAAATGAAATCCTCCGAAAACAAGGAGGCTCACCATAGCTAACTGGAACTAAAAGTGGTAACAACAAAGTTCCTGTTGATGATCCTAAATACATGTATCTGCATCATGAAATAATATAGGCCAAATGGTGCAGTACATAGAATGTACGAGCATGTAAGGGGAATTCTAAAGCATATCATAAGCTTGAACTTGATAAAAAGGAAACATACTTACCTCTTCTCAACTCACTCAACTAAACTCAACTCAAGAATAAGATACTCAACTCAAAGGTACTTAACTCAAGATACACAAGGATAAAGCAACAATAAAAGATGCAATATATGGAAAACTTTTAAAACATTAGATAATAACTCAATTGTATTTAAGAATACAATAATAACTCAATTTGTATATAAAAATACAATATAACTCAGTGGGAGTTTCTCTAACCGACAGCCGTCACTTTGATCTATGTGATGATACAACATCTCGCCCATGCTGGCAGATGTGTCATATACCTTGTCGGGGTATAGACCCTCTCAACTAAGTGGATGCACTAGTCTATGCATAAAAACGTTAAGGAATCATCTAGAAAGTATGACCCTTTCTACCCACGTTGACTACATGGTTTATGGGGGCTGTTAGTTGTATGAACTCTCCCCCATATTGGTGCTCAATACTACTCCCAAAATATACCAGCTCATATGTTTAAAAACATAACTCTTTCTTTGTTTTGAAATTATTACACAAAAATTTTTCTCTTAAAAGAGATGTTACTCAAACTGCTCAAAACACTTTTGGAAATCTCAGCTTCCTTCCTCTTTAAAAGGTGAAAACATTTACTCTTGGGAATACTTAGTTCCCATATATTAATTTTGGAAAAAATGAACGCAACGCTACTATTTCTCAAACTCGTATGCTCAAGAGTTAAAACAAGTTTTTAAACGGTTTGCGAAAGACTTCTCAAAATAGGGTCCATGCGGAATTATGGGCATGAACTACTCAACTCAAGGACTCAATGATACTCCTCATCTCAAGACTGATCGACTCATAGGGCTCATGCGGAATTATGAGCATGAACAACTCAACTCAAGGACTTTATAATACTACTCATTTCAAGAATGTTTAACTCATAGGGTTCTTGTAGAATTATGGGCTTGAACTACTCAACTCAAGGACCTTCATGGGTAACATGTAGTATCCCATGATTAGGAAAATAATTTCAAAATGATTAGGAACTCAATACTCAAGACTTAAAACTTGAAGATACTACTCCTCTAAAATATACTCAACTGATGGAGTTCATGCGGAATTTATGGGCATGAACGACTCGACTCAAGGGTCTAAATAACAATATGGAACTCAAGTATACGAATCTTCTCATTCTCATACTTACTTCCTCAAAACTCAGTTTAAAACTCAAGTGTTGGATTTGAAAATCTTCTCAAGATTTATAACTCAAAATAGGGTTCATACTGAATTATAGACATGAACAAATCTTCTTAAGGATCTCAATAAAAATATAGAATTCAATAATTAGGATTAGAATTTTTAAAAGAACCATGAACTCAAGAACTCTAATCAACTTATCTCAAGAATACTCAAATCTAGGGGTAGAATTCTGGATTTCTCTTTTACTGATTTGAAAGAAGATGTAGGGCGTGAGGATGAAATAATCCAACACTATTATAATCGTACATACATGGAAGAACAAGGTTCTTGAAAAATCTTGAAGAAGAATTTGATTAGAAGACTTGAAACCTTAGCTTGAAGGTAAACGATCAAGGATACCTTTCTTGAGATTCTTAAATTAGTTTCTTGAAATCTCTATGGCCAAGAATTATGATTTTTATTAGTGATTCATTATTCATGGAGGAATTTGAGTGAAAAGAATGGAATTCTTGGAAAAAGACTTATCTTGAAGAAGAATCTTGAAAAAAATTGAAAGAATCTTGAATGGAGTCTTCTACCTTGATTTTTTCTTAGAGTTTTGCCCTAGTGTTTGAGAGAGAAGAGAATGATGGATTAAATGATGAAAATCTGATTGTTTTGAGCCTTTTACTAGTCGAGAAATTCGTTTAGGTTATCTTGGAGGTAAAAAGACAAAAATAATTTTCCCGTCGGCTAATTCGTAACATCACTGTATCAGGTTACTAAAATAGTCATAACTTTTTACTCAAAAATTAGATTGATGCAAAATTGGAGGCGTTGGTAAGTAGATTCAAATACATTAATTTGATAGGTTACGGGCCATGTAACTCTTTATATTCTAAGAAATGTGGTCGTTTGAAGTTGACCCAAGTAAAATCTTACATCAAAATTTAATAGATAAGGAAACTTCAAGAACACTTATCAAGAACTCATCAATAAATTAAATTTCTCAATATTTATGGATAGATTCGCAAAATAAACTCATGATTGGTGTGTGGGTGAACAAACCAAACACTATGAAAGCTTACAAACCTCAAAGAACTAGGTTCCTGACAAAATCTTGCTTTTCTTGAACGCAACACTTGAAACTTTGAACTTTTTCTGCTCTTGAATCTTCTCTCTATACCCCTAAATGCTTTTGGGGATGAATGAAACTTATTATAATCAGTTTTGACCCTTAATTGGGAGAAATTCTCGTTTAAAATAAGTGGGGGTAAGGAAAAGAATAAAATACCCCTCCTATTTTCGGGTAACTTTCCCTAAATGGACAGCCTGACTTCAAAATGCCATATCTCCCACATACAAGCTTGAAAAATAGCAAACTCAGTGGCGTTGGAAAGAAGGATCAGATATCTTTCTGTTGATATTTTATGGGTCTCCTAACTCATCTTGTACTAAAAGTTATGGTCATTTGAAGTTGACCCAAGACTTAAATGAACTAAGGAATGACTTGATTGAATTTTCTTTAATTCTTTTTGGAACTCAAGATGCTATATCTAGTGATCTTAATACTTAAGACATTCAAATTCCTTGGTAAAATCATACTCACAACACAACGAAGGATGGTTTGAGTCTTAGTTCAGAAATTTTCTGGGGTGTTACAATATCTCCCTCTTGGGATCATTCTTCCTCAAATGACGGCTGGACTGGGTATGGAACAGGGGTACTCTTATCATCTCTACCATACCAACTAGAACTTGCTCGCATTACTATTCGAAACTAATTAAGGGCTTTTATTTAGCTATTTCTCATAGTAAACCTCATTCTCTTCTTCCTCCTCATTTATAACCTTAGATAGAATTATCACACCATCATTATCATGATAGGATCATTAACCTTATCTTTCTAATATTACTCCGTTACTGAAAGGACCTCTATAAAAATATCTCCCGTACTCTTTTGAACTCATTACTATCTTCTTCTAAATAATTGACTTGATTTCCAATCTTATCATCTCCCCCTTAGGTCTAAAGCTGACACTTGAAAGCTATGGACCTATTCCAACATCTCTAACTGGTCTACATCATCTTTTACTCTAACACTCGAGAGAAGCTTATCTCATTACTACCGAACTCTCCATAAGCATGTACTAAGACCTCTTTCTAAGGTGTTTCTGTTAACCTCTTCTAATTACATAGATCTTTTCACTCTTGTGATTTAGATACACTTCACTACCCTTGTCAAGAGGTTTAGGGTATCTCACTTGTACCACTCTTATTTATTGCACCTAATCACCTAAATTCCTCACCTACTTTATGTCAAGTCTTCTAGGTCAAATCTCAAGACAACATCATCACCCTCATGTTTCCATCCTTCTAATCAAGTCACTCATCTCAAATTCAAGCTTAATGTTTATTACTAAACACATATATCAATATGATTGCTCTCTTACTATACTAACTTACAACTACTAGATACAAATTCAGAAACACTCATCCACTAGGACTCATGACAAGTAGTCAATCCTTACCTCTCAGTTTCCACACTTACAAATTTCTATCACACTTAACTTAAGTACTATTCACTCATTCACTATACATCATTAGCTAATTTGTTTTATTACACTTTGAATATTATGGTCTCTCCCTCACAATCATAAGCCTAGCTTAGATATATCACCTCATGAATACTCACGCTCTTCTATTTAACACTTACACCTTGTCATTACCTACATAATGACACTTCATCACATACTTTTTTCTAGCTACAACACACTCTACCTCATATGATGGAATCTTCACAACTCATCAGTTCTTAGTCTACCCATAAGGGAAAACTCTTCATTAGTAACTTACTAGGTGCATAACTATAGTAACATTGCTCGTCAAAACACTATCTCCCTTTCTTTGGAATACTAAACCTCTACATACTTTCCTCTAACATTGGGAAATTTCACTACTACTGCTCATAACTTTGTATCTCATGCTACCTTTTTGGATGAGAATACTACCCAAGCTCTAAACATACCATCCTCTTAAAGGTCTCAGCTGAATAAGGTTTAGGAACGAGTACACAACTCGCATTTAGCTCAAATGCACGATTCATATGAACATGAGTTCATTCCTCAGAAACTAAACACTTAATTCACTTATGGGCTTCTCTCAAGCCCCTCTGGAGTCTCATGACTTCCTCAAGACTCTTGCTAAGAGCAACTCATCAATAAAGGACTGAATTTTCTTTTCAACCGCCTCTAGTATGACAGGTAGTCGAATGAATCTGAGAAATGCATAAGTATGAATAAATCTCTATGACATAGCTCTATTGCACGATTAAGAGTATGAAAGAAGTGAGATAGTTCCTAAATGTTGCATCCTCCTAATTATAGATCTGACGCGCTTCACACTAATGACCATGACTCTACAAACACGACTTCTTAAACACCCTAGGACTCTTGAAGTGTGTGCGCTGATACTAAGTTTTTCACTATCCGAGCTTACACCCTGGACGTGGTCGGCACTTGAGAACCATTGTTGGTCCCTAAGGGAACCCTCATCCTGGCTGACTACAAGCGGAAAATTAATTCAAGCATACAAAACTTAAAATTGGATAAATTCATAGAATTTAGATACAAAACTTTAACTCAAATCATTAACTCTGAATATAATAGAATATTCAACTAGCCAAAATACGCAAGTCAAATCTTTAGAATATTTAACAAAATAATGCATAGACTTCTCAAACTCTACTATCTATATATGAAGCCTCTGAATGACAAAGATGGAAGTCAGGACAAGACCCACAACATCCTGACAAAACTGAAAAGTAAATGAAATCCTCTGAAAGCAAGAAGGCTCACCATAGCTAACTGGAATTACAAGTGGTATCAACAATGTGCTTATTGATGATCCTAAATACTTGTATCTGCATCATGAAACGATGCAGGCCAAATGGCTTAGTACATGGAATGTACGAGCATGTAAGGGGAACTCTAAAGCATAACATAAGCTTGAACTTGATAAAAAGGAAACATACTTACCTCTTCTCAACTCACTCAACTAAACTCAACTCAAGAATAAGATACACAACTCAAAGGTACTCAACTCAAGATACTCAAGGATAAAGCAACAAAACAAGATGCAATATATGGAAATCTTTTAAAACAGTAGATAATAACTCAATTGTATTGAAGATTACAATACTAACTCAATTTTTATATAGAATTACAATTTAACTTTATGGGAGTTTGTCTAATCGACAACCATCACTTTGATCTATGTGATAATACATCACCTCGCCCATGCTGCCAGAATAGTCCTATACCTTTCCGGGGTATAGAACCTCTCAATTAAGTGTATCCACTAGTCTATGCTAAAAAACATTAAGGAATCATCTAAAATGTATGACCCTTTCTACCCACGTTGGCTACATGGTTTATGGGGGCTGTGAGTTATCGGTACTCAATACTACTCCCAAAATATACTAGCTCATATGTTTAAAAACATAACTCTTTCTGTGTTTTTATATTATTACTCAAAAATCTCTCTTAAAAGTGATGTTACTAAAACTGCTCAAAACTCTTTTTGGAAATCTCAGGTTCCTCCTCTTTTAAATGTGAAAACATTTACTCTTGGGAATACTTAGTTCCCATATATCCATTTTAAAATAAATGACCTCAACACTACTCTTTCTCAAACTCGTATGCTCAAGCCTTAACAACAAGTTTTAAAAAAGTTTGCAAAAGACTTCTCAAAATAGGGTTCATGCGGAATTATGGGCATGAACTACTCAACTCAAGGACTCAATGATACTCCTTATCTCAAGACTTCTCAACTCATAGGGTTCATGCGGAATTATGAGCATGAACAACTCAACTCAAGGACTTCATGATACTACTCATTTCAAGAATGCTCAAATCATAGGGTTCATGTGGAATTATGGGCATGAACTACTCAACTCAAGGACCTTCATGGGTAACATGTAGTAGCCCAAGATTATGAATATAATCCCAAAATGATTAGAAAATCAATACTCAAAACTTAGAACTTGAAGATATTACTCCTCTCAAAGATACTCAACTGATGGAGTTCATGGGGAATTTATGGGCATGAACGACTCGACTCAAGGATCTAAATAAAAATATGGAACTCATGTATACCACTCTTCTCATTCTCATACTTACTTTCTTAAAACTCAGTTTAAAACTCAAGTGTTGGCGTCGAAATTATTCTCAAGATTTATAACTCAAAATAGGGTTCATGTTGACTTATAGACATGAACAAATCAACTCAAGGATCTCAATTAAAATATAAAAACTCAATAATTAGGAATATAATTTTTAAAAGAGCCAAGAACTCGAGAACTCAAATCAACTATCTCAAGAATACTCAAATCTAGGGGTAGAATCCTAGATTTTTCTTTTACTGATTTGAAAGATGATGTAGGGCGTGAGGACGAACTAGTCCAACACTATGATAGTATTACATACTTGTAAGAACAAGGTTCTTAAAGAATCTTGAAGAAGAATTTGATTACAAGCCTTGAAACCCTAGCTTCAAGGTAAACAATCAAGAAAACATTTCTTGAGATTCTTGAATTAGTTTCTTGAAATCTCTATGGCCAAAAATTATGATTTTTATTAGTGATTCAAAATTGTAAGGAGGAATTTGAGCTTAAAAGAATGGAATTCTTGGAGAAAGACTTACCTTGAAGAAGAATCTTGAAAAAGATTGAAAGAATCTTGAATGGAGTCTTCTACTTTGATTTTTTCTTAGAGTTTTGCCATAGTGTTTGAGAGAGAAGAGAATGATGGATTAAAAGATGAAAATCTTATTGTTTTTAGCCTTTTATTTGTCGAGAAATTCATTTAGGGTTTTCTTGGAGGTAAAAACACAAAAATGATGTTTTTTAATATTTTCCCATCGGCTAATTCGTACAACACTGTATCAGGTTACTAAGATAGTCATAGCTTTTTACTCAGAAATTGGATTGACGCAAAATTGGAGGTGTCGTAAAGTAGATTCAAATACCTTTAATTTGATAGGTTGCGGGTCACGTAACTCTTTATATTCTAAGAAATATGGTCGTTTGAAGTTGACCCAAGTAAAATCTTACATCAAAACTTAATCGATAATAAAACTTCAAGAACACTTATCAAGAACTCATCAAGAAATTAAATTGCTCAATATTTATGGATAGATTCGCAAAAGAAACTCATGATTGGTGTGTGGGTGAACAAACCAAACACTATGGAAGCTTACATACCTCAAAGAACTATGTTCTTGGCGAAATCTTGCATTTCTTAAACGCAACACTTGAAACTTTGAACTTTTTCTGCTCTTGAATCCTCTCTTTATACCCCAATGATTTTGGGGATGAATGAAACTTATTCTAATAAGTTTTGACCCTTAATTGGGTGAAATTTGCATTTAGAATAAGTGGAGGTAAGGAAAAGACTAAAATACCCATCCTATTTTCGGGTAACTTTCCTTAAATGGACAACATGACTTCAAAAGGTCATATCTCCCACATACTAGATTGAAAATTAGCAAACTTGGTGGCGTTAAAAAGAGAACTCATAGATCTTTCATTTGATATCTTATGGCTCTTAGCTCATTTTCTACTGAAAATTATGGTCATTTGAAATTGACCCAAGACTTAAAAGAACTAAGGAATGACATGAATGAATTTTTTTTAATTCTTTTTGAAACTCAAGGTGTTATATCTAGTGATCTTAATACTTAAGAAATTTTAAATTTGTTGGTAAAATCCTACTCACAACGAAGGATGGTTTGAGTCTTAGTTCAAAAATTTTCTGGGGTGTTACAATATCTCCCCTTGAAATCAATCGTCCTTGAATGATGGTTGGACTGGGTATGGAACGGGGTTACTCTTATCATCTCTACCATACCAACTAGAATTTGCCCGCATTACTATTCAAAACCAATTAAGGGCTCTCATTTAGCTATTTCTCATAGTAAAACCTCATTCTCTTCTTCCTCTTCATTTATAACCTTAGACAAAATTATCACACCATCATTATCACGATAGGATCATTAACCTTCTCTTTCTAACATTACTCTGTTACTGAAAGGACCTTTGAAAAGATATCTCCCATACTCTTTTGAACTCATTACTATCTTATTCTAAACAATTGACTTGATTTTCAATCTTATCATCTCCCCCTTAAGTCTAAAGCTGACACTTGAATGCTATGGACCTATTCCAACATCTCTAGCTGGTATACATCCTCTTTAACTCTAACACTCGAGAGAAGCTTATCTCATGACTACCGAACTCTCCATAAGCAGGTACTAAGACTTCTTTCTAAGGTGTTTCTATTAAACTCTTCTGATTACATTCCCTCTCAGTACAACTCGTAATGCTCTTTTTACTCTTGTGACTTAGACACACTTCACTACCTTTGTCAAGAGGTTTAGGGTATCTTACTTGTACCACTCATATTTATTGTAGCTAATCACCTAAATACCTCACCTACTTTATGTAAAGTCTTCTAGTACAAATCACAAGACAATATCATCACCCTTATGTTGCCATCTTTTTTTATCAAGATACTCATCTCAAATTCAAGCTTAATGTTTTTTACAAAACACGGATATCAATATGATTGCTCGCTTACCATACCAACTTACAACTACTACGTACAAATTCAGAAACACTCATCCTCTAGGACCTCATGAAAAGTAGTCAATCCTTACCTCTCAGTCTCCACACTTACAAATTTCTATAACACTTCACTTCACAACTTAAGTACTATTCACTCATTCACTATACAACATTGCCTAATTAGTCCTATAACAATTTGAATATTATGGTTTCTCCCTCACAATCATAAGCCTAGCTTATAGATGTCACCTCATGAATACTCCTGCTCTTCTATTCAACACTTACACTTGGTCATTACCTACACAATGACACTTCATCACACACTCTTTTCTAGCAACAACACACTCTACCTCATATAATGGAATCTTCAGAACTTATCACTTCTTAGTCTACCCATAAGGGAAAACTCTTTATTAGTAACTTACTAGATGCATAACTATAGTAACATAGCTCGTCAAAACACCATCTCCCTTTCTTTGGAATACTGAACCTCTGCATACTTTCCTCTAACTTTGGGCACTTTCACTACTACTGCTCATAACTTCGTATCTCATGCTACCTTTTTGGATGAGAATACTACCCAAGCTCTAAACATACCATCCTCTTAAAGGTCTCAACTAAATACGGTTTAGGGAAGAGTATACAACTCGCGTTTAGCTCAAACGCACGATTCATATGAACATGAGTGCATTCCTATGAAACTCAACACTTAACTCACTTATGGGCTTCTCTCAAGACCCTCTGAAGTCTCATGACTTCTTCAAGACTCTTTCTACGAGCAACTCATCGATAAAGGACTAACTTTTCTTTTCAATCACCTCTAGTATGACGGGTAGTCGAATGAATCTGAGAAACGCACGAATATGAATAAATCTCTATGACATAGCTCTATTGCACGATTAAGAGTATGAAATAAGTAAGATACTTCCTAAATGTTGCAGCCATCTAATTATAGATCTGGCGCGCTTCACACTGATAACTATGACTCTACAGACACGCCTTCATAGACACCCTAGGAATCTTGAACTTTGTGCTCTGATACCAAGTTTGTCACGACCCGAGCCTACACCCTGGACGTGGCTGGAACTCGAGAACCATTGTTGGTCCCCAAGAGAACCCTCATCCTGGCTGACTACAAACGGAAAACTAACTCAAGCATACAAAGCTTAAAATTGGATAAAATTCATAGAATTTCGATACAAAGCTTTAACTCAAATCATTAGCTCTGAATATAATAGAATATTCAACTAGGCAAAATACGCAACTCAAGTCTTTAAAATATTTAACAAAATAATGAACATACTTCTAGAACTCTACTATCTATCTATAAAGCCTCTAAATGACAAAGATGGAAGTCGGGACAAGACCCATATTATCTTGACAAAACTAAAAACTAAATGAAATCCTCCGAAAGGAAGTAGGCTCACCATAACTAACTGGAATTGGAAGTTGTATCAACGAAGCGCCTGTTGATGATCCTGAATACCTGTATCTACATCATGAAACGATGCAGGCCAAATGGCTTAGTACATGGAATGTACGAGCATGTAAGGGGAACTCTAAAGCATAACATAAGCTTGAACTTGATAAAAAGGAAGCATACTTACCTCTTCTCAACTCACTCAACTAAACTCAACTCAAGAATAAGATACACAACTCAAAGGTGCTCAACTCAAGATACTCAAGGATAAAGCAACAATAAAAGATGCAATATATGGAAAACTTTTAAAACAATAGATAATAAATCAATTGTATTGAAGAATACAATACTAACTCAATTTGTATATAGAAATAAAATCTAACTCTGTGGGAGTTTCTCTAATCGACAACCATCACTATGATCTATGTGATGATACCGCGTCTCACCCACGCTGCAGAATATGTCCTATACCTTTCCGGGGTATAGAACCTCTCAACTAAGTGGATCCACTACTCTATGCTAAAAAACATTAAGGAATCATCGAAAAAGTATGGCCCTTTCTACCCACGTTAGCTACATGGTTTATAGGGGTTGTGAGTTGTATGAACTCTCCCCTATATCGGTACTCAATACTACTCCCAAAATATACTAGCTCATATGTTTAAAAACATAACTCTTTCTGTGTTTTGAGATTATTACTCAAAAATCTTTCTCTTAAAAGAGATGTTACTCAAACTGCTCAAAACTCTTTTGGAAATCTCAGGTTCCTCCTCTTTTAAATGTGAAAATATTTACTCTTGGGAATACTTAGTTCCCATATATTCATTTTGAAAAAAAAGAACTCAACGCTACTCTTTCTCAAACTCGTATGCTCAAGTCTTAAAATAAGTTTTAAAAAGGTTTGCAAAAGACTTCTCAAAATAGGGTTCATGCGGAATTATGGGCATGAACTACTCAACTCAAGGACTCAATGATACTCCTCATCTCAAGACTTCTCGACATATAGGGTTCATGCGGAATTATGAGCATGAACAACTCAACTCAAGGACTTCATGATACTACTCATTTCAAGAATGCTCAACTCATAGGGTTCATGCAGAATTATGGGCATGAACTACTCAACTCAAGGACCTTCATGGGTAACATTTAGTAGCCCATGATTATGAATATAATCCCAAAATGATTAGGAACTCAAAACTCAAGACTTAAAACTTGAAGATACTACTCCTCTCAAAGATACTCAACTGATGGAGTTCATGCGAAATTTATGGGCATGAACGACTCGACTCAAGGGTCTAAATAATAATATGGCACTCATGTATATGACTCTTCTCATTCTCATACTTAATTCCTCTAAACTCAGTTTAAAACACAAGTGTTGGCTTTGAAAAACTTCTCAACATTTATAACTCAAAATAGGGTTCATGCTGAATTATAGATATGAACAAATCAACTCAAGGATCTCAATAAAAGGGGAAAAAGGTCTGAAATATATTCGAACTTTGGCCGAAATTGTTGTTACGATACCGAACTTTGGAAAGGACCTTTTACCCCTTTACACTATTTAATAGTGTATTTTAAAGGTATATATGTGCCCACGTGGATATCATAAATATTGCATAATTATAAATAGTAATGTGTCCATGTGGGCACATATATACCTTTAAAATACACTATTAAATAGTGTAGGGGGGTAAAAGTCCTCCATAAAGTTTGGTATCGTAACAACAATTTCGGCCAAAGTTGGAGTATTTTCTGACCATTTTCCCCAATAAAAATATAGAAACTCAATAATTAGGAATAGAATTTTTAAAAGAGCCATGAACTCAAGAACTCACATTAACTTATCTCAAGAATACTCAAATCTAGGGGTAGAATCCTAGATTTCTCTTTTACTGATTTGAAAGAAGATGTAGGGTGTGAGGACGAACTAGTCCTAAACTATGATAGTCTTACATACTTGGAAGAACAAGGTTCTTGAAGAATCTTGAAGAATTTGATTAGAAGCCTTGAAACTCTAGCTTAAAGGTAAACGATGAAGAAAACCTTTCTTGAGATTCTTGAATTAGTTTCTTGAAATTTCTATGGCCAAGAATTATTATTTTCATTAGTGATTCATAATTGTAAGGAGGAATTTGAGTTGAAAAGAATGGAATTCTTGGAGAAAGACTTACCTTGAAGAAGAATCTTGAAAAAGATTGAAAGAATCTTGAATGTAGTCTTCTACTTTGATTTTTCCTTAGAGTTTTGCCCTAAGGTTTGAGAGAGAAGGGAATGATGGATTAAAATATGAAAATCTGATTATTTTGAGCCTTTTATTAGTAAAGAAATTCGTTTATGGTTTTCTTGGAGGTAAAAATACAAAAACGACGCTTTTTAATCTTTTCCCGTCAGCTAATTCGTTATATCACTGTATCAGGTTACTAAAATAGTCATAATTTTTTACTTAGAAATTGGATTGATGCGAAATTTGTGGCGTTGGAAAGTAGATTCAAGTACCATTAATTTGATAGGTTACGGGCCAATGTAAATCTTTATATTCTAAGAGATATGGTCGTTTGAAGTTGACCCAAGTAAAATCTTACATTAAAACGTAATCGATAAGGAAACTTCAAGAACACTTATCCAGAACACATCTAGAATTTAAATTGTCCAATATTTATGGATAGATTCGCAAAATAAAATCATGATTGGCGTGTGGGTGAACAAACCCAACACTATGGAAGCTTACATACCTCAAAGAACTAGGTTCTTGGCGAAATTTTGAATTTTCTTGAACGAACGCTTGAAACTTTGAACTTTTTCTGCTCTTGAATCTTCTCTCTAAACCCCTAAATGCTTTTGGGGATGAATAAAACTGATTCTAATCAATTTTGACCCTTAATTGGGTGAAATACACGTTAAGAATAAGTGGAGGTAAGGAAAAGACTAAAATATCCCTCCTATTTTTGGGTAACAATCCTTAAATGGACAGCCTGACTTCAAAAGTACATATCTCCCTCATATGAGCTTGAAAATTAGCAAACTCGGTGGCGTTGGAAAGAGGACTCAGAGATCTTTCATTTGATATCTTATAGGTCTCCTAATTACTCATCTTGTATTGAAAGTTGTGGTCATTTGAAGTTTACCCAAGACCTAAAATAACTAAGGAATGACTTGAATGAATTCTCTTTAATTCTTTTTGGAACTCAAGGTGATATATCTGGTGATCTTAATAGTTAAGAAATTTTAAATTCCTTGATAAAATCCTACTCACAACGAAGGATGGTTCAAGTCTTAGTTCAAAAATCTTCTGGGTGTTACATAATAATATATATATCTTAATTAGAAAGTCACTTAACTTTATTTTAGTACACAAAAGTCACTTAACTAATGATAATTATCTTAGAAAGTCACTCAACTATTATCATTTCAACAAATTCAAGTAAATTTTTTAATTGTGTGGGCACTATTTACTAGAAATGTCACTTGAATTGATTGAGTGACTTTATAGGCGAAATGACAATAGTTGAGAGACTTAAGGGGTGAAATGTGACAATTGTAGAGCAAGTTTTTTGTTACAAAATAAAGTTGAATAATTACCATTATTTGATCGACTTTTTAATTACAAAATAAAGTTGAATGACTTTTTCAGATAATTACCGTTACTTGAATAACTTTTGAGTTATAAAATAAAATACAAAATTAAATGATTTTTTAAGATAAAATTATTCATTTTGTGACTGTGCAAAAAAATAAATCGAGTAAATAATAAAGGAGGAAGAGGAACAATGGGAAAGAAGAATCCTATGAGAGAGGAACAAGGAAACAAAGAAGAAAATTGAGAAGAATATTTAATCGACTCTCTAATTAAGGACACTATCTAACCATGCATATAGATGATAAAATAAACTAACCATTGTAAAATTTCAAGATCAAATTAATGAATCTGTAAAATGAAATTATGTAAACTAGGAGAAACTAATGTTATGATTTGTATTTGTGCCTTTTAAAACACAATTGAATAACCTCTATACTCTTAAAATAGATTTATATAAAAATACTATAACATCAAAATACAAGAAAAGTTCTATTCTAATAAATTTTAAAGAGGAATGTTCTAACCGCACGAAGCGCGAGTACATTTACTAGTATACTTAAAATATAACTCCTAAAATATATATTTGACCATAAAATTTCAAAAATCAACTTATACTAGAATTTTTAAAAATTTGAAAAACAACAAAAATGTGTTTTCACTTTAAAAAAAATATAAAATATAACTCCTAAAATATATCCACGTGTCTTATGCATACACGTATCACAATTATGTCAAATTTACCAATACAAATCCTCCACAATTTCATAACTCTCTCCTATCTACTTATGAAGAAAAAATATATTTCGATAAATATCACTACTATAAAAAAAAAAAGGAATATCAAAATATTGTCAATTTTGCAATGGTGAAAGGGTGACACAATCCTAATGTTGAAGAAGAATGGTACTTAGAGGAGAAATTCTAAAGTTTCATGTGCAAGTCTCGTGATTTTCAAAGTTAATATGACATTAGTTTTGTTAGAAAGAATATGGAAACTACTTTGTTACACATCCATACATATCATAATTATTAACCTATCTATAGTTTCAAATATTTACCTATCGTACCACTAATTAATAATTTCCAATTATATATTGAGGAAGATATAACTAAATGATAATAAATGTATTTTTTATACCAAATATGCTAAAATATGGAGAGAGGCACACGAGATGAGGAGAGAGGCGAGCGAGATACTTATGTATCTCAGATACATATGAATCATAATAGATACATGTATCTGCATGAATCTGGTATGTTTCGTATCCTAGATACATGTGAATCCACTTGGATACAATGTATCTAGAACGAATTACACCAAATTTTGACCGCATGTATCCCGAGATAAATGTATCTGGACACATCAAAAATTGATAAGTTCTCTAAAAAATATCTTTTGAGCCTAATATACCCATAAGGGTTGCTGGCTAAATGAGTCGGCCCATTAGTTAATGTAACCCTAAACCCTAACTCAATCTATATAAACACCATTATGTGAGTTGGAAAAACAACTCTAAGAATGGCGAGAGCTAGTTATTCTATAACAGTAAATGATTTTTAGGCTCGGAAATTCATCTAGTCAATAGAGGATTCCTAACCACTAGTGATTCAAATCGGGATTTCTGCAGATGATACACTTTTGCCCAAGAGAATTATTGTAAGTCTCAAAACTAACATTTAATCATTAAATTGCAAGTTTACAACTGTTAATTGAAATGTGAGAAATATAGTTTAAACTCTTCCGAGGTAGTATAAATAAAATCTTTTGAAATCTTTTGGATGATTTAGAGCTGCAACCCTTCCAACATACTCAATTATGTAAAAAATGTTTAACTCTTCTAATTCGAAATAATTAAAGGAATTATTTTGGATCAGTAAATTTAGACATATTTTATATTATTGTATTATGTTGTAGTGGTGACAGCTATAGATCATTCAAAATAATTCAAATTGATAAAAAATGAAATTATTGAGTTACTTTTTTTCATGTAGGGATATAATGCACTTACTTCTCAAAATTCAATGACATAATTTAGACTTTATCTCTATATAAAAAAATTAAAGAATTTTAATTGAATGCCGATTGAGAAATTTTAATACTGAACCCTATTTAGTGATTTTAATTAAAGAAGAAATGTTGTTCATTATTTCCAAATCAAAACCATCTTCTAATGTTATTTAAGAAGTTCAAAATCAATCCTAAATATATTAAAAAGTAAGATTCACCCTTTCATTATTCATAGTTATAAAATCAAAAACTTGATTTGCCTAATCAACTTGGCAAAACTAAAATATAACGTTACCTGCATGATCATAGGCGAATTCAGAATTTGAAAACTTTGGGTGTATTAATATTACATCTAAGATAAACTTAAAAAATAAAAACAATAAAATAGCGTTCTAGCTAGATTTGAACTCAAGTCTCGAGGTTGGTTCCTCTAGCTTGTACCAGTACAATGGCAAACATATACTCTTCATGGGTGCACAATTAATTATATCATAATTTATGTCAGTTTCACATGATAGATATACACATATACACATGAATTTTTCTGAAGTTAACAAGTGCACGTGCACCCACCCTACCGTCTCTGTGCACGATGTGCGTTATATTTTTTAAAATATATTTAACTGAATTGAATTATGTCATCCTCTTACCATCAATTTTTTTGGTTGCATGTATTGTAAATTTACTATCAAATTTAGTAAGTTTAGACTGACCTAAGAAATGATATTTAGAAAAAACTTTGAAATTTCATGTGCAGGTTATATTACTGAAATATGAGAACTGTTCATTTCCAAAAATAAAAGTGATGTAAATCATCACAAATTCTTATTAAATGTAAGATCTGACATAATTTACTAAATAATAGGTAAAAATTAAAATAAAATTTCAAAAGAATATTTTTCAAATTATGATGGACATTCATTGTTGAGATAACACTATTTTTTTTCGAAAAATATCACTAATATAAAAAAGGAATATCAAAATATTGAGGTTGATTTAAAGAAGAATGATATTTAGAGGACAAATTTTAAAAATTTCACGAGCAAGTTTCGTGATTTTTAAAGTTGATATGACATTAATTTTGTTGTTAGAAAGAATAGGAAACTATCTTATTAGACATACATCCATATCATATTTATTAATTTTTTATGTTCTTTCAAATAATTATGTATCATATCACTAACTAATAGCTTCCTATCATACATTAAAAAAGATATAGCTAACTGGTAATATATGTATTTTTGATACCAAATACGCTAAAGTATGGAGAGAGGTGTGCGAAATGGGGAGGGAGGCGAGCGATATACTAGTATCTCAGATATATACGAATCACACTAGATACATGTCTCTGCATGTATCAAGTATCATTCATATCCCATATACATATGAATCCACTTGGATACAATGTATTTAGAATAAATTACACCAAATTTTGACCTCATGTATCCCGAGATCAAAATCTAGTAAGTTTTCCAAAAAATATCTTTTGGTCCTAATATACCCATAAGGGGTGCTAGCTAAATGAATCGGTCCATTAGTAAATGTAACCCTAAACCCTAACTCAGTCTATACAAACGCCATTACGAGATTTGGAAAAACAACTCTAAATCGTCCAGAGAACGGCGAGTGCTAGTTATTTTACAACACTAAATGACTATTAGTCTGCGGAACTAGGAAATTCATCTAGTCAATAAAGGATTCCTAATCACTAGCGATTCAAATCAGGATTTCTGCAGACGATACACTTTCGTCGAGGACATTTATTGTAAGTTTCAAAACTAACATTTAATTGTTAAATTGCAAGTTTAAACTTCTAACTGAAATGTGAGAAACATAGTTTAAACTCTTCCGATGTAGTATAAAGATTATTTTTTTAAAGTATTTAAAAGAATATTTTATAAATCGTAAAGAATAAGAATGCTAATTTTTTGCCTTTGATTAAAGCACTTGTTCTATGCCTAAATTTTTTCCTTAAATTAAATTATTATAGAACAAAATATAAAAAAGGCAAAAAAAATAAAATATGAATGGTATCATCTTGTTGAGTGATTAAGGAAAAATTACATAAGTGAAGGTCTTTTATTTAATAATTATCACTTTTAAGTATACTTTTAATTTATTACCATTTTTGTCAACTTTAGCAATACTTACTAAAACAATTTTGTTTCTTTAAACTTAGCAAAAAATGTTGTCATTCACAACTTTTAGCAATACTGCCGTTCAGCCAAATTGTTATATATAATGTTGACAAATATCATAAATATTTTTTAAAAAGTGTACACATAAGTGATTTTCCGGATAATTAATGTGCACATAAACTAAATTAGACATCACTATTAGTCACAACCAAAATCCCTACATGAAAAAAAAACTTGCTAATTCCATCTCTTCTCAATTTGAAATCTTTTGGATGATTTAGAGCAGCCACCCTTCCAACATACTCAATAATATTTAAAAAATATCTAATTTTGCCGACTCGAAATAATTAAAGAAATTATTTTGGGTAAGTAAATTTAGATATATTTGATATAATTGGTTATGTTGTGGTGGTGACAGCGAAAAAATTTATCCGCATCGGGTGTATACACCAATTCAATACATACACACATCATGTATTTAAATTTACAGTTCATTTTACTTAATCTTAATTAATTAATATGTGTTTTATTTTATTAAATTAATCACGTAATAGTGAAATTAATCGTACTAAATGAATACATGCATAAAGTATATCAAATACATGCATCCAATGTAGTAATTTGTGAGATAAATATAAAAGAAAATGAGTTAGGTTGGGTCAGGTATAAATTGAATTTTAATTAAATTTGATCGGTATAAAGAAAAATAAAATGTAAAAAAGAATTTAAAATTTTACATGACTAAAATATGAAAATAATGTGACTTACACGATGAAATTTATATTTGAAAATATAAACCAATTTTGTCCATATCATTATTTTTTGTAATTCAAAAAACCTCTTCACCCATATTAAATATCCAAATTATAACAATCCTAAAAATTCAAACTTCTTTAAATTTTTGTTACTTCTTCCCAAAACGGCAAAACCTGCCTCTTCCCCCTTTTCCTTTATATCCATCTGTCTTTCTTTGTTTTTTTTTTTTTTCTATATCAAGAATCAAGAAAACAAGGTACTTAATTTTTTTTCTCTCTTTGTATGATTTTTTTAATATATGATTTATATGCAAAATTGGAATGTATATATTTATAATTAAGGAACAAATATATTTGATTTTAATTTCCTTTAATTAACTTTTTTTTTTTTTTTTTTGCAGTGTATGAAGGAAGATGAATGATTTTGATAAACGTCTAGCTAGTTTGAAGAGTGTTTTGACATGTGAAATTTGCAAAAAGCTATGCAAAGATGTCACAATTATTGAAGAATGTTGTCACAGATGTCAGAAAATTTTAATTTTTTTTTGGAGGGTTTAGTTTTTTATTTGGGTGATGTTAATAAATTATTTGTATTTGTGATTTCATGATCTTAATGTTCAGATTTTCTTTGTTATGTTCTTTTCATTGTTTTTTTATTATTCTCGGTGAAGCGGAGTTATCGAGATAACTTTTTATCTCTGCGGTCGGTAGGCTTAAACCCTACTTTGTGAGAGTAATGGTGTGTGTTGTTGTTGTTATTGTTGTAATTTTTTTGGATTTTTTATTTTTAATTTCAGTGATTTTGATAATCATTTGTTCTTGTCATTTCAGCATCCTGAATTTTTTATTTTTTTTCGTTCTTTCGAATGTCTTTTTTTAAAGATGAATTTAAACATAATTTTTTTGGAGTTCATTTTTATTTGAGTGATTTTGATGAATCATTTGTACTTGTGATTTCATAATATTGAATTTTTTGTTTTCTTTGTTACGTTCTTTCCGATATTTTTCTTATTCTCACCGAGGCGGAGTTATCAAAACAACATTCTATCTCTGCATATCATCAAACACTACTTTGTGAGACTATTGGTGCATGTAGTTGTATTTTTGTTTTTTTTTAAAAAAAAAATATTCAGTGTTTTATAAATTATTTGTTCTTGTCATTTGAGGATCTTGAATTTTTTATTTTTACTTTTTTTTTTCATTCTTCCAATGTTTTTTTTTAAAAAAAAAGATTAATTGAAATGTAGTTTTTTTGGAGTTCATTTTTTATTTGAGTGATATTGATAAATCATTTGTATTTGTGATTCCATGATCTTGAATTTTTGAAATTTTTTTATATTCTTTTCATTGTTTTTATTTTAATTTAAAATTTGAATTTTTGTTTTTGGGGGTTTATTTTTTTTAATCGCTCTTTCCAATGATTTCCAATAGAATTTGTGTCATTTCCAAGGTTTATGTGATCTAGGTCTTTTATACATGAACTTAGTACATACTATCATGTTTCTTGATTAAACAATTTATTTATTTATTTATTAACTTTCTTGTATGATTAATTTGTTTCAATATGGTTCAACATTTTTTTGTTTCTTGTCACTTTTATTTTTAACATGTCAAATTTCTTTATAGTTTATGGGTTTTTTCTATGAAATTCGATTAATTTATGTTAATTTTTTTTGACAGTTTGCAAGAAATGCATAACAAGGAGGATATCAAAAGAGAAATGGAATGTTTGTCCAGAATGCAATATGGATTTAGGTGTTACCCCCTTGCAGAAAATCAGGTATATATAATTCTCCGCTTTAAATATTTTGAATTGTTAATTATAGTGACGTATATCTTATTTTTTTGTAGCTTTCATAAGTATGTTTTATTGAAAAAGCATGAAAACCGTATTACATAAAGTGGAACGGAGAGAGTTATATACTTTTTTCGTCTCATTTTATTTTGGATGTGTTACTATTTGGGGAGTCATATAATATTTTCTTTGACTATAGTTTTTCCCCAAAAGTTAAAAATCCAAATATTTTGAATCATTCACTATATTGACTTGCAATGTAGTTTTCAAATATATAATTTTATTTTTAAAAATTTGAACGATCTGTACCCAAATTCTTAGTCAAATTCAGTATTTTGATTTTCTTCTGTTGAGCATAGGCACCTGTTGCAGCATTATATGTTAAAAGTGTTATTGTTTGAGAAGTCAACTTTTTTCCATAAAGCATAGTATGATTCATTAACTATATTGATATGGAGTATTTTTCGTGTAGTTTTTAAATATATATATATATATATATATACATTTTATTTTTAAAAATTTAAAGAATTTATATCCAAATTCATAGTTTCAATCTTCATACTCTGTACCCTTTCACATAATTTGAGATAGATGGAGTACATATTATCAGTAAAATTTCAAATACAAGTACAAGATTTTGACTTTAGCTTCTCTCGAACCAGTTGGCAGAACCGTAATTCCGTTCCTTCTATATATATGTGTGAAAAATAAGTATTGATATAACCTTATAATGCTTAATTTTACAGGTCTGATCACCAAATGCAAGGGATAAGAGACATATTCTCAAGCAAAAGAAGAGAATTAATTGAGCTTGGACTAATAGAAAAATACAAAAAAGATGAACCCAAAAAGTTAGCTCGTGAAGATATTGATCTTAATTATAGTGCCGAAATGCTCATTGATCCATCGCCTCCTCCTCCTGAACCTGTTGTTGTTGCTACAAGCTCAAGGAGAAAGGAGAAATCAATTTCTTCCCTAGTAAATACTACACCACTTGTTGTTGATGATCAAGTTTCGAATCAGGACAACGTTTCGAGTAGTAGTACCGGAAGGGGAAGGGGAAGAGGAAGAGGAAGAAGAAGAGGAAGTTCACAAAATAATGCTAATGTTGTTGATCTGAATAATGGAGATGCGCATCCAGGAAGTTTAACCATTCCTCTTCATTCTAACAATGATACTCATTATAAACAACAGGTACAATTGAAATCTACTTTATGTTTTAGTCATGATGATTCATATAGCTAACCTTAACCTATGGGTATTGAGAAGGGGGGGGGGGGGAATTGTAATAGCTATTGTTATATGGAAAAACAATTATTTTTATTGGGACAAACTAAAATAAAAAATGCAATTATAATTGATATAATCAGATAAAGGGAACTGATCAGCCATAAAGTTCAAGCATTCCTCTTCTTGCAGGCAAAGCTACTCAACATAAAAAAACAAGTATGAGTTAATCATACGCTAAGTTGTTACTTTTAATATCGTACTTGAGTTGGATTCTTCTAAAATAAATTATACTTTTGAAGAATTTGACATACATTCATTGACATTTTTAAAGACTCTGAATACTGTAGGTCGATCATATGTTTGTATTAGGTAATTATTTCTTGTCTAGTCATTAACGAGTTTGAACAACTAGTTAATGTTCAACATGTGTTAGGTGAAAGTAATTGACTTGGTTGGAATCTGAGCCAAATTTAGGTTGGATTAAGTGAGTTCAACTGATATCATTATTTTTTATTCAAATTGTGTACATATGTGGATCACACTCATTCTCAACCTAGGTATATATAAGCTCTAAACATTTTGTTGAACGTTGGACCAAGATCCATGAGGCAGATCTATCCACATCCAAAGGGAGTCAATTGACAACTCTTAGCAATAAATTGCACTTATATATACTATATGTTGAATTCTTTGACTAGTTCATTTAAATTTTTTCTAAATACTTCGAATTTCTTTAGTGAATGAAAACTGTACTAACTCTTGTGATCACTTGTTGAAGGTTGAGAGTATTGGTTATGTTGTTGAGTCCTCAAAAAATAATGGCATCTCAAAGAAAAACAAAAGTATTGAACCATTGGATGGGATGAATGACTTATGGGAACCATTGAACAATTTGGTAACAAAAGGTGACACCTTAGACAATTCCAAAGAGTCAGTTCCAAAGTTCATCAGTAGTACTCCACTAATCAATCTTGATGATTATGAAAATGAGGACGACAATGATGATAACGTAGAAGAGGAGGAGTATGTGCCTTCACCAAAAGTTAAGGAAAACAAAGTTAGCAAACAAAGTGTTGTTCAAGCTATTGAAGCACCATCAAGTAATCATAATAATAATATTGATAAAGGGAAAAAGGGACGACGTGGAAGAAAGAAAAAAGAAATAAATAATCCTCCTCCTCCTCCTCCTGTTGGTGGCGGTGTTGTTGGTGGTGGAAAAAATATTAATGTGGCACAAGTTGGAGTTACTACTGAGACAACAGGAGGTACAAGCAGTGGTAGTACAAGAGTATTGAATGAAAGAGTCCATCCCATGTGGTTCACTTTGGTTGCGTGTGATAAGCAGTGAGTTTAATTCTATGAATTTCAATTTTCTGTATTACTCTTCTCTGTATTATTTCAATTTATGTGACACTGTTTGACTAGATATGATTATTTCAGGAAAGGTCCTTCACCCTTGCCACAAATTTCTTCCCGCTACATAAAGATCAAGTAAGCCTTTAATTACATTTAAATATTTACAAAATTATTATGTCCTGTCTATATATATATTCTTGTAGTTCTAGATGGAGAATAACACTTTGAACATATCTTACCACTATATAAGAAATGCTGCTCATTCATTTTTTATTAAAACTGTAGTAGCCATTGTGGCATGCATAAATCAGTTTGGCAGAGGTAATTAGTTTTTTTTTTTTTTAAATTCTCTCTCAAAGGAAAGGAAGACTTGACGTTACTGGTAAAGTTGTTGCAATTTGATTAGGATATCACAAGATCGAGCTAGGAAAACAACCTCTTACAGAAATGCAGAATAAAACTGTGTATAATGAACCCTAATGGTCTGGGCCTTCCCTGGACCTCGTATAGCGATAGCTTAATGGAAGTGTAACCCCCTCCCCCCGATGTTTTATTTTCTTTCAAATACTATATACATCTTTTTACTTTTCAAAATACCTCTTAACTTCAATTAATATGTTATACTTCTTTTCTGGTTAAATAGGGATGTGAACAAGTCGTCTTCCTACATAAAGAAGTACCTTGCACACAAATTGAGTCTCCAGAGCGAAGACGAGGTAATTAAATACTTATCATCTACCTTCTGCTTGATACATGATTATTAATTTCCATCGTAATAATTTGTCTTGTAGGTGGAGATTCACATGCTAGGAATGCCAATTCAGCCTTCTTTGCCTCTCAAACATCTAGCAAAATTGTGGTTAGATGTAGCACCTAAATCTGGAAAAAATTTAGCAAAAGTTGGAGCTTCTGCCCAAGAATTTGTCATGGTTTTGAACTATTCTCGACCACACCCATAACTGAATTAGTGTATCAAAAATGTACAATATTTCAGTTTCTCCTTTTGCTTAAATATTCAAATTTTGCAAGGAGAAAACTTCTTGTTGCATATTGTTAATTACTTTTCATTTGTATGTTTTTTTGTAAACTCAATTAGATGTTTTTGAGTTACTTGTTTTGCACCTTAGCTATAAGTGGTTTATTAAGAATTGTGTGTATGTGTGTGTTTTTTTATATAATTAAGTCAAAACTTAGAATACAAAATGTTGATAAATTCTCTTTACTTTTAGCTAGTAGAAATTGAAACATTTTGGATGGTTGATTTGTACGTAAAGGTTCATTTGAGACCTGCTTAAATGTGGATAATTTTTTCACTAACAAACAAAAGAACAGTAAATAAAGGAGAATAAGAATCTTATTTCTCCTTTTTTTGGTTGTTGAAATCAGGGGCAGAGGAAGAGGGACCAATGAGCTTCATTCAAAACCTGCTTTTTCGAACATTATGCTTAATATACAAAGGATTTTTAGTGATATGGCTATCGGGAACAGAACCATCCGTAAGGACCTAAGGAACAATTTCTATAGCCTCACCATGATCCACACCTCTTCTTTCAATATTAAGGGGCCACTCAGCAAAAATTAGACGATTTTCTCAGTTTTTCGTGTGTTAGCCCATTGATTTTTTTGGTGATAAGGCCTCCAGGTATTTCTTTTTCAAACATTTACAAAACCATCTGTAAGTAACTAGGGACCAATTTCTATAACCTCACCATGATCCACACCACTTTTTTCGCATTTAGGAGCCACTCAACATGAATAATACGATTTTCTCAATTTTTCGTGTGTGTTGTTAGCCCATAGATTTCGTGGTGATATGGCTTCCGACAATTTTACTTTGAAATCAATATAGAATCACCCATAACCACCTTAGTAATAATTCCTATAGCCTCACCATAATCTACGCTATTTTGTTAGTATTTAGGTTTCACTCATCATGAATTAGATAATTTTCTGATCAGTTTTTCATGTGTTAGCCCATGGATTTTTTGATGATACGACTTCCGGACACTTTTTGACAAAACCTTTACAAAACCATGCTTAAGGACCTGAGGAATAATTCCTATACGCTCACTATAATCCACACCACATTTTTTTAGCATTTTGGGGCCACATATATATATGAATTAGATGATTTTCTCAGTTTTTTCGTATGTGTTAGCCCATGAATTTTTTTGTTATATATGTATGTTTCAGGGACATTTTTCTCCAACCTTTATGGAAGCATCCGTAAGGACATGGGGAACAAATCCTATAACCTCTCTATGATCCCCGCCACTTTTTTTAGCATTTAGGGGCCACTCAAAAGGAATTAAGCAATTTTCTTAGTTTTATTTGTGTTAGCCCATATATATTTTGGTGATATGATTTCCGGTCACTTTTTTTGCAGAACCTTTACAGAACCATCAATAAGGACCCATGGACATTTCCTATAGCCTCACTATGATCCACACCACTTTTTTAGCATTTAGGGGCCACTCAACTGGAATTAGGCGATTCTCTCAATTTTTATGCGTGTTAAGCTCGTGTATTTTTTTTTGGTGATATGGCTTCTAAGAACTTTTTTTCCAGAACCTTTAATGAACCATCCATAAGGACCTGGAGAACAATTCCTTTAGCATCATCATGAGACACGCCATATATTATAGCATGAAAGGGCAACTCAACATTAATTAGGCGATTTTCTAAGTTTTTCATGTGTGTTAGCCCATGCATTTTTTGGTGAAAAGGCTTTCAGGAACTTTTTTCCACAACCTTTATAGAACCATCTGTATGGATATGGGAAACAATTCTTATAGCCTCACCATGATCCGTGCCACTTTTTTTAGTATTTAGGGGTCACTCAACGGGAATTAGGTGATTCTCTCAGTTTTTCATGTGTGTTAAGCTCATGGATTTTTTTGGTAATATCGCTTCTAGGAACTTTATCCATAAAGATCTGGAGAAAAATTTCTTTAGCCTCACCATGATTCACACCACATTTTTAGCATGAAGGGGACACTCAACACGAATTAGACGATTTTCTCAATTTTTCATGTGTGATAACCCATGTATTTTTTGGTGAAAAGGCTTTCAGAAACTTTTTTCCAGAACCTTTATAGAACCATCCGTAAGGATATGAGAAACAATTTTTATAGCCTCACCATGATCCACGCCACCTTTTTTAACATTTAGGGGTCACTCAACAGGAATTAGACAATTATCTCAGTTTTTCATGTGTGTTAAGCCCGTGGATTTTTTGGTGATATGGTTTCAGGGAACTTTTTTTTCTAGAACCTTTACAAAATCATCCATAAGGTCCTAGAGAATAATTTCTTTAGCCTTACCATGATCCACGCTACACATTTTAACACGAAGGGGCCACTCAACATGAATTAGGCAATTTTCTCAATTTTTCATGTGTGATAGCCCATGTTTTTTTTTTTCCGGTGATAAGGCTTCTAGGAACTTTTTCTCAGAACCTTTATAGAGCCATCCGTGAAGATATGAGAAACAATTCTTATAGCCTCACCATGATCCACACCACTTTTTTTAACATTTCGGGGTCACTCAACATGAATTAAGTGATTCTCTCAGTTTTTCGTGTGTGTTAAGTCCGTGGATTTTTCAGTGATATGGCTTCTGGGAACTTTTATTTAAGAACCTTTTACAGAACCATCCATAAGGACCTGAAGAGTAGTTTCTTTAGCCTCACCATGATTCAGGCCACATTTTTCAGAATGAAGGGTCCACTCAACATGAATTAGGTGATTTTCTCAGTTTTTTGTGTGTTAGCTCATGCATTGTTTTGGTGTTAAGGCTTCTAGGAATTTTTTTTCCAGAACCTTTATAGAACCATATGTAAGAATATCGAAAACAATCTTTATAGCCTCACCTTTATCCACGCCACTTCTTTTAGCATTTAGGGGCCACTCAACAAGAATTATGCAATTCTCTTAGTTTTTCATGTGTGTTAACCTTGTGAACTTTTGGTGTAATGACTTATAGAAACTTTTTTTCTAGATTCTTTTGAATAACCATCCATAAGGATCTGAAGAACAATTTATTTAGCCTCACCATGATCCACACCACATTTTTTAGCATGAAGGGGCCAATCAACATGAATTAGGCGATTTTCTCAGTTTTTTGTATATTTTAGCCCATGCATTGTTTGGTGATAAGGTTTTCAGGAACTTTTTTCCAAAACCTTTATAGAACCATTTGTAACGATATGGAAACAATTCTTATAGTCTCACCATGATCCACACCACATTTTTATCATTTAGGGTCCACTCAACAGGCATTATAAAATTTTCTCAGCTTTTCGTGTGTGTTAGTGCAATGATTTTTTTGTGATACGAATTTTGAACATTTTTTTCCAGAACCTTTGAAGAACGATTTGTAAGGATCTAGGGAACAATTAATATAGCCTTACCATGATCCACACCACTTTTTTAGCATATAAAGGCCGCTCAACAAAAAATTGGCGATTTTCTCAATTTTTCGTATGTGTTATCCCATGGATATTTTTAGTGATATGGTTCCCGAATATTTTTTTTCAAAACCTTTACAGAACCATTAGTAAGGAACCGGGGAACAATTGCTATAGCCTAACCATGATTCACACCACTTATTTTTAGCATTTATGGCCACTCAACAGAAATTAGTAATTTTCTCAATTTTACGTGTGTATTAACCCATGAATTTTTTGGTGAGATGTCTTCTGGGTACTTTTTTATACATAACCCTCAGAGGACCACTCGTAAGGACCTGATAAACAATTCCTATATCCTCAGCATGATCCACACCATTTTTTCCGCATTTAGGGGCCACTCAACAAAAAATAAGTAATATTCTCATTTTTTTCGTGTTTGTTAGCCCATGAATTTTTCGAAGATATGGCTTTTGGATACCTTTTTTCATAATCTTTACATAAATTTTTGTAAACACTTGGGAAAAAAATTCTTATAGCCTCCTTATGATCCAATCCACTTTTTGTTTAACATCTAGGGGCCACTCAACAAGAATTAGAAGATTTTCTTGGTTTTTTTATGCGTGTTACCCCATAAATTTTTGGGTGATATAGTTTTGGAGTACTTCTTTCCAAGTCCTCACAGAACCATCTGTAAGGATATGGGGAACAATTCCTATAGTTTCACGAACCCTCTGCAGGGATTTGAGGGAGAAGTATGTGAAGCCTCACCATTTTTTTTTGCACATATTTTTGGCATTTAGGAGACATTTTATAGAAATTAGGCAATATTCTCAAGTTTTTTAGTGTTAACCTATAAATATTTTAGTGATATGGCTTCAGAATGATTTTTCTAAAAAACTTTGTGGAACCCTTTATAAGGAGTTGGGGGAGAAGTACGTGAAGCCTCGCCCTTTTTTGCACATACATTGGGCATTGAAGAGACATTTTATGTAACACCTCGGACTTCGAAAAGGGCTAAAGAGGGGTTCGTACAAGCCACCCAACAGTTTCAAGTTTTGGGTCAAGTTAAAAAGATAATATCTCTTAGAACATAAAGAATTAGGTGACCCATAGCCTATAAAAGTAAATTATTTTGAGTCATCTTTCCAGTGTGTTGGCGTCGATGAAGGTTTAAAGCCTCTTTCCTTCAACACCGAAAAGCATGCCACCATGTTTGCTTGATTCCAAGCTTGGAGTAAAAAGATATGCCCGTTTTAGTGAAGCCTTCATTTTAAGGCACCTAAATCATTTTAGAGGGGTAGTTTGGTCTTTTTCCATCCTTCCTAAGCCTAGCCCTATTTTTCTTCACCTAATTAAGGGTATAATAAGAGTTACAACATCTTTTCACGTTCTTTAACACTTAGAGGAATTAGAGCAAAGTTCCAAGAGGATAAAAAAGCTAGGTTTCAAGCGTTTTCAAGTTTCCATCGATTTTCACCAAGAAACTTTGTTCTTTCTAGATATGTAAGACTTCTCACAATGTTGGAATTGTTCGTCCTCACGTCCTACATCTCAATTTAGTCATAAATCATCGCATCAAAATGATCAATTCGTATTTCTTGATATTGAATTTGATTTTTTAACAATTGAGTTTTTGATTCTTTTGTTTTGTGAATCTTATAGTGTCGTTTTCATACCCCCGAGCCTACACCCTGGACGTGATTGACACTCGAGAATCATTGTTTGCCCCAAGCGAACCCTTGGCCTAGCATAAATCTTAGCTGAAGACTTACTCAACATTGAATATTTCAAATGAAAACTTTAACTCAGATAACTACTCAGAATATTTAAGGAAAAACATTCACTTGCCAAAGTGGAAACTCAAGCCGCAGACATCAATAGCCGAAATGAACAATAATTATCTATCTATGAAGCCTCTAATAATATGAGGGATGTCGGGACAAGAACCCTAATCATCCTAACAACTGAAATAGCGAAACATGATAAAAGGGATCCTTCGAAAAGCAAAGAGGCTCACCAAATGACTCTGAAGCTCAACTGGATCATCGAAACGCTGGATGCTGATCCTGGTTACCTGTATGTGCATCATAAAAGATGCATGCCAAATGGCATCAGTACATGGAATGTACGAGTATGTGAGGGGAAGTCTAAAACTTGACATAAGATTGAACAAGAATAGAAAGAAACACTTACCTCGTCTCAACTCATCTCAGTATAAAGTAATACTAAAGATGCAGTTTATATAAATCATTTAAGACAATAAATAACAACTTAATGTATTTAAAATACAATAATATCTCAGATGTATGTAAAAATACAAACATACTCTGTTTGGGAGATTCTCTTAACCGACAACCATCACTATGAGCTATGTGATGATACATCGTCTCACCCATGCTTCCAGAACTTTCCTATACCTTGTCGGGATATAGTACTCCTCAACTAAGTGAATCCACAAAGCTATGATTAAAAGCAATAAAGAATCATCTAAAAAGTATGACCCTTTCTACCCACGTTGGCTACATGGTTTATAGAGACTTTGAGTTATCTGAACTCGTTCCCATATAAGTGCTCAATACTACTACCAAAATGTAACTATCTCATATGTTTAAAAACATAAGTCTTTCTATGTTTTGAGATTATTACTCAAAAAGTAATTCTCTTAAAAGAGATGGCACTAAAACTACTCATGAAAACTCTTTTGGAAATCGGTGTTTCCTTTCATCTTACATGTGAAAACATTTACTCTTGGGAATACTTAGTCCCCATACATCATTTTAAAGAAAATGAACTTCACTCTTACTCTTACTCAACTCAATGCTCAATTCTTAAAACAAGTTTAAAACAATTGTAAAAGACTTTTTGAAAAGACTTAAAGAACTCTCAAGACTTGACTCTTAGCTCTACCTTGAATTTGAATTTATGGATTCAAGGTTAAGATCTCATGTTATGGATGATCTCTATATGTTTAGATGTACCTTAGAGTGTTGAAATCAACTAGAAAACATAGGTACGATTCGTGGGAACTCAAACGGAAAGAAGTGGGAAAGGGTAGAAGACTTGGCGACCCTGGCGTATTGAGTGATGCAGGGTACTAAAAAT
Source organism: Solanum verrucosum (assembly GCF_900185275.1). Lineage (NCBI taxonomy): Eukaryota > Viridiplantae > Streptophyta > Magnoliopsida > Solanales > Solanaceae > Solanum > Solanum verrucosum. The sequence continues at coordinate 1,390,082 of NW_026020705.1, forward strand.
CAAATAGCTGATCATTTGTCTAGGTTGGAAGATTTTTCACATGTAAATGAAGGGGAAAAAATCTGGGAAGAGTTTTTGGATGAACAGTTGATGGCACTAGATATTTCTCAAGTACCTTGGTTTATAAACATAGTGAATTTGGTAGTAAGTGGAGAGTACCCTCCGGATGCAACCACTCAACAAAAGAAAAAGCTAACTTATGATGCTATGTTCTATATTTGGGCTGAACCATTTTTATTCAAGCAAGGCATGGATAGGGTGGTGAGAAGATGTATTCCGGAGTTTGAGGTAAAGAAAGTGCTCGAAAGTTGTCATGCTAGCCCATATGGAGGTCACCATGGAGGAGAGCGCACGACACATACGGTACTACAATCCGGTTTCTTTTGGCCCTCTTTATTTAAAGATGATTGTTTTTGTGAAGGGTTGTGATAAATGCCAAAGGTTGGGTACGATATCAAGATGACATGAGATGCTGCTAAGTAACATTCTTGAGGTGGAATTTTTTTATATGTAGGGTATTGACTTTATGGGTCCCTTCCCGCCATCCAATTAAAACCAATATATCATTGTGGCTGTTGATTATGTGAGTAAATGGGTTGAAGCTGTAGCTCTGCCCTCGAATGATTCAGGGGTCGTGATTAAATTCATCAAGAAGCATATTTTCACTCGGTTTGGCACTCCAAGGGCTATCATAAGTGATGGAGGTAAGCATTTCATTAACCATCTAGTGAAAAATCTTCTTCCTAAGTATTGTATTCATCATAAGGTTGTTACAACTTACCATCCTCAAACAAGTGGTCAAGTGGAAGTTTCGAATAGAGAGGTGAAGTAAATCTTGCAGAAAACGGTGAATGCTCAAAGAAAGGATTGGTCCGAGAAGTTGGATGATTCCCGCCTCCGGGCGGGGGTTCCCCATGGGGATATTACACGTACTCCCCCGGGGGTAGCTACAAGTATAAAACGGTTTAATAAATGATACATAGTGGGCATATAGGACTGCATATAAGATACCCATAGGAACTTCTTCCTATCACATAGTGTTTGGTAAAGAATGTCATCTTCCAGCAAAATTAGAACACCAAGCTTATTGGGCAATAAAGAAGCTAAATCTTGACCCTGAGTTAGTCGGCAGAAAGAGAGTGGTTCAATTGCATGAACTTGAGGATTTTAGGCTCCATGCGTATGAGAATGCCAAGCTCTACAAAGAAAAGACAAAAAAGTGGCATGACAAGCACATAGTTCCTCACACTTTCACTCTGGGATAAAATGTACTACTCTTTAACTCTAGATTAAGGTTATTCCTCGTAAAACTAAGGTCTAAATGGAGTGGTCCCTTCGAAGTGGTAAGAATGACATATCATGGTGTCGTTGAACTTAAAGGTGAACATGGCCCAACGTTCTTGGTGAACGGGCAAAGAGTTAAGCACTACTTTGGGGAAGATTCGGATCGTGATCGGGAGGCTCTTGAGCTAAATGATGAATGATCCAAGCTGAGTCGAGCCGCAACGGTAAACCAGTCACTCCACGGGAGGCAACCCGTGCAAAATTTGTAATAGATAGGTAGTTTGCTTAAATTTTGAAGTGTTTTTGTTTTAGCATAGTTTAAATTCTTAGGAGCTATGAAGTATTTTTATTTATTAGTTTTTTTTTATAGATAGGATTTTCATTATTTGTAACTTAGTTTGTAATAGTGAAAAAAAATAAAAAATCGAAGGGGGGCGTACTAACTGGAGCGCCACGTTAGGAAGAAAACTACAGAGAATATTTCCTGGTGCGCTATGCCAGAGCCCTACCAGCAGACGCGTCTTCATGGTGCTACCAGGGCGCATTGCGCCACCAACGCGCCTAGGCACAGATTTGGTCCCAAATGGGTCGGCCAAATTTCAAGCCCCAAACCCGACCCAAACCCATTCCACCCCTTCTAAACCCTCAAATCCTAAATTCTTCCCCCATTTTCACTACCCCTACCGACCCAACCCCTACAAATCCCTAAAAACTCTTCTTCTTCTTTCTCACATTTTCTTCTTCCTTCATCCCCTTATTTCCTCCATTAAAGTCCCAACACAACCTTCTTTCTCCCACATTCCACTATTAAAACCCCCATTCCGCCATTCCACCTCCCTCCAACTCTTTCTCAGATAAAATTAGAATTAATGTCTAATTTAAATTTGGAGCACAAGATATGAAATTCGATGATGCTTTTGTATTATGTTAGACCCACAAAATTCTTGGAGTATATTTGATATTGTGGTCATTGAGTTTCTCTTTTGCTAGTATATGGTATGACTAGTATGAAACTACCAAATTATATGTATACTTGTTCAAGATATTTGAGTCTTTAATGAAAAAGTGTCACTTAAAATGTTGTGATTTTTCATGAAAAGATATTTCTATTAAATATAACTATTTGTATAGACATGAATATTGGCGAATAGTCATTTGTCATGTTTTGTAAAAGAAGCATTTGGACTATATTGCCTGTATTGGACCCGATGAAACCTTGTTAATGGGTATGACAATCAAATTGAAAGTTATGGAAAGGTCCTTCCGAAAAGGACATTTTGACAAGGTGATGATTCTAAACAATGTTTGTATCACAAAAAATTGTAAGAAATAAGAACAAATATTTATTAGAAAAATCTACCTCGCGGAGAGCTTTTTAAACTCAATATTTTTATTTGTTCTTACTTGCTTGAGTCAAACTGTTTGTTACATGAACACTTTGGACATGTCAATTACAAAACCTTGTAAGGGAAACTGATCAACTTAGAAGTTTTGTCTAACTTTGAGTGCAATAAATAAGAATGTCAAGTTTGTGTGGAATGTAAGTATGTTGAACATTCTTATAAATCAGTTGAAAGTAATTCTAATCTCTTAGAGTTGATTTACAGTGACATTTATGAAATGAAGTCAACACCATCTCGTGATGGGAAAAATATCTCATAAATTTCATTGACAATTGCATTAGAAACAACTATATCTATTTGTTGAATGGTAAGGATGAATCAATAGAAACGTCTAGACAATATAATATTGAAGTTGAAAACTAGTTGGAAAAAAAGATAAAAAGTGATCGGGATGGAGAGTATAAGTCTCCTTTTGCATAAATATGTTTGGAAATTTCCTATTCACCTCAATCTATTGGAATTGAAAAATGAAAAAAAAAAATCAAACTTTGAAGGAAATGATGGCTACATTACTTTTAAGTTCAGGTTTACCACAAAACTTGTGTGGAGAAGCTATCCTTACAACAAAAGGGCACAACAAAAAAAGGTTTGTCTTTCCAGTAAAGAAGCAATAAAAAAATTATTTTTTCATGTCACAATCTATTCCATATGAGAAATGGAAAGGAATGAAATCCAACTTGAAATATTTCAAAGTGTGAGGGTGTATAGCCAAAGTCCGAGTTCCTATTCCTAAAAGGATTAAAATATGACCTAAGAACTGTGGACTGTAAAATTAGACTTGAGTAGTCTAGCGAGAGGTGTAAAAGACTTGGAAAGAACAAAAGAAGAATGTACTTAATAAAGAGATTCAAACGCGTAGTAAATGTCAAAGGACACCTTGGATATGATTTTGTAACATTTCTTATGTCTTATGTGGACTCAACCTTTTGGAAAAATGGTGTCAATAGTGAGATTGGTTCAATCTTGAGCAATCCTATTGGAAGTTGGTTGATCTTCCTCCAAGAAATAAACATTTGGGTTCCAAGTGAATCTTCAGAACGAAAATGAAAGTCGATGGAACCGTTGACAAATATAAAGCAAGATTTTTTGTCAAAGGCTTTAGATAAAAACAAGGTCTTGATCTTTTCGACACATAATCGTCAGTAACTAGAATTACATTCATTTGGATGTTAATTGTGTTAGCTGTGGTATATGACCTCCAAATTCATCAAATGAATGTGAAAATAACTTTCTTAAATGGAGAATTGGAGGAAGAAATTTACATGGAACAACTTGAGGATTTTGTGGTTCCTGGTAAAGAAAAGAAAGTGTGTGAACTTGTTAAGTCACTTTATAGACTAAAACAAGCACCCAAACAATGACATAAGAAATTTGACCAAACGATGTTGGCAAATGAATTTAAGAATGATGAAAGGGATAAATGTTTTTACATTAAAATCACAAGGTCATTGTTTGTTTGTATATTGATGACATGATCATCCGTAGAGACACTAATGACATAAATGCTACTAAACGTATGCTAGAAAGTAAGTTTGATATGAAAGATCTTGGAGTTGTTGATGCGACCTTAGGTATAAGAATCCTTAGAACTCCATAATGTTTAGCATTGTCACGGTCTCATTGCATTGAAAAGGTACTTGACTAGTTCAAATATTTGGATTTCAATATTGTCAAGACTCCAAAAAATGTGATCTTTGCATTTCAAAAGAGTGAAGACGAAAGTTACTCACAATTGGATTGTGCTACAGTATTGAGAAGTATGATGTGTATCACGAAATGTGCGCGATCACATATAACATGTGCTATTAATGAACTGAGTCGATTCATAAGTGATCCCAATCGAACTCATTGGATGACAATGAAAATAGTTTTGGGGTATTTAAAACAAACTTAAAAACTATGTCTTTCATTATAACAATATCCAACAGTATTGAAAGGATATAGTGATGCAAATTAGATCACCGGGATCAAATGAAGTAAAATCCACGAGTGGATATGTATTTACTCTTGGTGGAGGAGCAGTCTCTTGGAAATCTTCCAAAATGATATGTATCGCTAGCTCTACAATGATCTCTGAGCTAGGTGCTCTAGATAAGGCTGGTGAATAAGTTAAAAGACTCCGAAATTTCTTGATAGATATTCTTTTTTGGTCCAAATCTTTAGCATCAGTATGCATACACTTTGACAGTCAAGATGCAATAGGTAGGACATGGAGCATGATGTATAACGGCAAGTCTCATCATATAAGACATAAACATAATTCTGTTAGAAAAGTACTCTCTAGTGGAATTATCACAATTGACTCTGTAAAGTCAAAGGATAATGTGTTGGATCCACATACAAAAAGGCCTAAATAGAGAGAAAGTTGAAAGATCATCTAAGGGAATGGGTTTACGGCTTAGGACAAGTCATCATGGTGGTAACTCTACCTAGCAGACTGGAGATCCAAAGAGCTAGGTTCAAGGAGAAAAACAAAGTTGTGACTAACGGTTTGGCATTGTCAACAAACTCAATCCATTCTCATGATGAAGACAATGCTCAGGAACAAGGATACAACATTAAGGCTTGTTAATGAGTTAATAAAGCTTAAAGTTTTTAATGATTTGCTAAGTTTGGCAGATTTGACCAAATAGTGTAACTCTGCGATAACACGGTTAGAAATCACCTATGTGAGTGTGAAGTGTAAGCCGTTTCAAAGAGGATGATTGTCAAAATTCCATCTCTATATACACTCATAAACCAGGAGGTGTTCATGGGTGAAACGAATACAACCGTAAGAACCATAAACGGTAAAGGGTTGATTGTGTGACATATGGTTGTCTAGGTATACACCAAGGCTTGACGGTTCAAAGACATCAAATCTAACGATTGACCAAGTATATCCGACATATGTTCACTACGGAAAGTTCAAAGGGAAACCTACCTATCTAGATGCAATTAATTCTTGCTTGTAAAGTACACACTTGTCTGTTTCTTTGTCTTGGAGTCATTCCCCATTCATGCATGGAATTGTTGGGTTTTAAAAGGTGTGAATGGAAAATGAAGAGTTGTGACGTTTATGAAGAGTTGTGAGTTTTATGAAGAGTTGTGACTTTTATGAAAAGTTGTGACTTTTATGAAAGGTTGTGACCTTTCCGAATGATTGAGACTTTTCCAAAGGGTTGTGACCTTTCCGGTAAGGCATAATAAGAACCTTTTCACACTACCCTTTGTTTTCTATAAATTGAAGGATTTCCTCTCATTTTAAAAGAACCAAATTTTTGGACTTCTTCTACTACTACTACTAAATCTAGCATTCTACGTGTACTTTATTGCCGTTGAGTGGTTCGCTGACATCGTGGTTTTAGGTACTGATACACTGGTGAGTAAGATCGTTCTATCCTGGGAGGATATATTCCATTAACCTCGAGTATTTTAGGGGAATAGTTTCCTTAAGGGGACACTATGCATTCAGTGGGCTCGATTTTCTTCTTTAAGGAAAATATTTTGTATATTGTTTCTAATATGGTTTTGATTCTATTTTCTCTACTAGTTTCAATTTTCTAGTTTTGAAAATACTCTTTAAACTTTGTTGTTTCTTATCAAGTTCTTCAAAGTTTTTATTCTAATTATCTTTGGAATACAAGATGAACAACATAAAAGAGGCGGGTTTTGCAAAATGGTTCAACATTTTTCGATTTTCTTTCTTTTCACTTTTTATTTCTTAATTCATTATATATCATTTTTTGGTGAAAAAAATAATTATTATATATCAATTTTTTTTATTGGAATTTGATTAATTTATGTTTAATATTTTTTTTTACAGTTTGCAAAATTGCATAATGAGAAAGGTAAAAGAAGGGAAATTGAAAGTTTGTCCAGAATGCAATACAGATTTAGGTGCTGCCCCTTTGCAAAAAATCAGGTATATCCTCTAATTTCATTTTTTATAGTCTTTTAAATATTTTGAATTATTATATATTTTGATTTATATCTTCTTCTTTTGTTTTTACTTTAAATAATTTTATTTGAAAAGGCATGAAAATTGTATCAGATAACCTGGAACAAAAAGAGTTATATAGTTTCTTTGTCCTATTTTATGTGAAGGTGTTATTGTTTAGACAGTCAAACAATTTTTTTCTTTGACTATAGTTTTCACAAAAAAAAAAAATTCAAAATTTTTTTTGAAAAATTCTTTATCTTGACTAACAATATTTTTCAAATATGTAATTATTTAAAAAAAGGTTTGAAGAATTTGTACCCGAATCAATAGTGAAATTAAGTATTTTGACTTTCTTATATTGACTGTAGGCTTAAATTGTAAGAACAAAATACACTTCTAATGCAACCCTAGATTATTCTTCTAAATGTCTATGGTGATTAGAGTTCTCTTTATTCCTGTGTTGAAGAAAAATAACATGTACTTAATAAAACAAGTTAAGGTTGTATCTAAATTGGCCTAGACACCACTCTTTTTCATAATGTAAAAAGGGCCATTGTCGCTTGATATTGGCTTTATTTTTCCATTTGGTTCATGTTATATGGATTCATTATTTATACTCTGTTCATCCTATTATATGTTAAAGCGTTACTATTTGAGGAGCCAAACAATTTCATTTTAAAAAATATTTTGATTCATTCGCTATGTTGATTTGTAGCACTTTTTGTGTATACATTTTTATTTTTAAAAATTGAAGAATATATATAGCCAAATTCCTAGTCACACTAAGATGTTTCAATCTTCGTACTCCATACCTTTTCACATAACTTCAGATAAACGAAGTACATTTTATAAGTAAATTTTCAAATACAAGTACAAGATTTTGACTCTAGGTTTATGTCGAATAAGTAGTTTCGTTCATTATACATATATATTTGTGTGAAAAATAATTGATATAAATTCATATAATGCTTAAGTTTTAGGCCTGATCATCAAGTGCAAGGGATCAGAGACATAGTGTCAAGTAAATGAAGAAAATTTATTGAGCGTGGAGTAATCACAAAATCCAAAAAAGGTAAACCCAAAAAGTTAGCTCGTGAGGATATTGATATCAATAAAAGTCCTGAAATGCTCATTGATACTCCACCACCACCACCTCCTCCTCCTCCTCCTCCTCCTCCTCCTCCTCCATCTGTTGTTGTTGCTGCTACAAGTTTAAGGAGAATGGAGAAATCAATTTCTTGCATCGTAAATGCTACACCACTTGTTGATGATGATCAAGTTTTGAATCAACACAACATATCGAGTAGTAGTACTGGAAGGGGAAGAGGTAGAGATAGAGGTAGAGGAAGAGTGTGTTGATTCGAAACTTGATCACCAACAACAAGTGGTGTATTATTTACTATGGAAGAAATTGATTCCTCATTTCTCCTTGAGCTTGTAGAAACAACAACAGGAGGAGGAGGAGATGGTGTATTATCAATGAGCATGTCATCACTATAATTAAAATCAATATCCTCATGAGCTAACTTTTTGGGTTCGCTTTTATTGAATTTTTCGATTAGTCCAAGCTCAATTAATTCTCTTCCTTTACTTGAGAATATGTCTCTGATCCCTTACATTTGGTGATCATGCATTAAAATTGATCATTATAAGGTTATATCAATACTTATTTTTTCAATATATATATATATATATATATATATATATAGAAGGAACATAATTACAGTTCTTCCTACTGGTTCAACATAGCCTAAAGTCAAAAATTTATACTTGTATTTGAAAATTTACTTATAATATGTGAAATTATAAGGCTTGAAACTATGAATTTGGATATAAATTTTTAAGTTTATAAAAATGAAATGTGTATAGATTTAAAGACTACACGAAAAGTACTCCAAATCAACACAACTAATGAATCAACATATGTTTTATAAAAAATTGTTGGACTCCTCAAACAGTAACACTTTAACATAAAATAGGACGGAGTATAAACAATGTATCCATAACCTAATAAGTTGATTTGTTTTTTTTTTAGAATTCAGAATCCTTAAACATAAAATGATAGCTCCGCCTCTACCGCCATAGTGACATAAGTGCTCTTGTCAAGGCCATATAAAACTAGTTGTGTTACTGTACTGCTTCTTGCCTCATTATGGTTTTAATTAACTCGCCTACAAATCGTTCAAATTTTTAAAAATAAAAATACATATTTGAAAATAACACGAAAAATATTGCAAGTCAATATGGCGAATGATTTAAAATATTTGATTTTTTTGGGAGAAAACTATAGTCAAAGAAAATTTGACTCCCCAAATAATAACACATCCGCTATAAAATGAGACGAAAGAAGTATATAACTTTATCCGTTCAACTTTATGAATACAATTTTCATACTTTTTCAATAAAACTTCTTATTGGAAGCTAAAAAAAAAAAAAGATATACGTCACTATAATTAACAATTCAAAACATTTCAAGTGGAGAATAATATATACCTGATTTTCTGCAAAGGGGCAACACCTAAATCCATATTGCATTCTGGACAAGAATCCCATTTTTCTTTTGATATCTTCCTTGTTATGCACTTTTTGCAAACTGTTAAAAACTATTAAACATAAATTAATCAAATCTCATAGAAAAAACCATAAAAAAATAAAGGAATTTGTAATGTAATGAATTAAAAATAAAAAGTGACGAGAGAAAAAAAATGTTGAACGATATTGAAACAAATTGATCACCCAAGAAAGTTAATAAATAAATAAATAAACTATTTAATCAAGAAACATGATATATACTAAGTTCGTGTATAAAAGACATGGATCACACAAACCTTGAAAATGACACAAATTCTATTGGAAAAATCATTGGAAAGAACGATAACAAAAAAAAAAAAAAAAATTAAAAATCAAGATCATGAATTCACAAGGGCAAATGATTTATCAAAATCACTAATATCAAAAAAGAAATCCCCAAAAACAAAAGATCAAATTTTAAATTAAAATAAAAACAATGAAAATAATATTGAAAAACTCACAAATTCAAGATCATGAAATCACAAATACAAATTATTTATCAACATCACTCAAACAAAAAATGAACCTCCAAATAACTAGCTCTCACCGTTCTATGGAAGATTTAGAGTTGTTTTTCCAACTCTTGTAATGACGTTTATATAGACTGAGTGAGGGTTTAGAGTTACATTAACTAATGGGCCAACTCATTTAGCTAGCACTCCTTATGGGTATATTAGACCCAAAAGATATTTTTTTGAAAAACTTTATCAGATTTTGATATGTCCAGATAAATATATCTCGGGATATATACATGAGGTCAAAATCTGATAAAGTTTTTCAAAACAATATCTTTTGGGCCTAATATACCCATAAGGGGTGCTAGCTAAATGAGTTGACTCATTAGTTAATGTAAGCCTAAACCCTAACTCAGTCTATATAAACATCATTACAAGAGTTGGAAAAACAACTCTAAATCATCTAGAGAACGCCGAGAGCTAGTTATTTGGGGGTTCATTTTTTGTTTGAGTGATGTTGATAAATAATTTGTATTTGTGATTTCATGATCTTGAATTTGTGAGTTTTTTTAATATTCTTTTCATTGTTTTTATTTTAATTTAAAATTTGTTCTTTTGCTTTTGGGGATTTCTTTTTTGATATTAGTGTTTTTGATAAATCATTTGCCCTTGTGAATTAATGATCTTGATTTTTAATTTTTTTTTTTTGTTATCGTTCTTTCAAATGATTTTTCCAATAGAATTTGTGTCATTTTCAAGGTTTATGTGATCCATGTCTTTTATACATGAACTTAGTATATATCATGTTTCTTGATTAAACAATTTATTTATTTATTTATTAACTTTCTTGTGTGACCAATTTGTTTCAATATATATGGTTCAACATTTTTCTTTTCTTTTTTCTCTCTTGTCACTGTTATTTTTAATTCATTACATGACAAATTTCTTTATTTTTTATTTTTTTTTAATGAAATTTGATCAATTTATGTTTAATAATTTTTTAACAGTTTGCAAGAAGTGCATAACGAGGAAGATATCAAAAGAAAAATGGGATGTTTGTCCATAATGCAATATGGATTTAGATGTTGCCCCCTCGCTAAAAATCAGGTATATATTAATTATTCTCCACTTAAATTATTTTGAATTGTTAATTATAGTGACGTATATCTTTTTTTTTAGCTTCCAGTAAGTAAGTTTTATTGAAAAAGCATGAAAATCGTATTCATAAAGTGGAACGGATAAAGTTATATACTTCTTTTGTCTCATTTTATTGTGGATGTGTTAGTATTTGGGGAGTCAAATAATATTTTCTTTGACTATAGTTTTCTCCCAAAAAAATCAAAATGTTTTGAATCAATCGGATATTGACTTGCAATATTTTTCGTGTAATTTTCAAATATATATTTTTTATATTTAAAAATTTGAACGATTTGTACCCGAGTTAATTAAAACCATAATGTGGAAAGAAGCAGTATAGAAAGACAACTAGTTTTATATGACCTTGACAAGAGCACTTATGTCACTATGGCGGTAGAGGCGGAGGTATCATTCTAAGTTTAAGGATTCTGAATTCTAAAAAAAAACAAATCAGCTTATTAGAATAGGCAGGTTTAGCTCTAAAATTTTGATTATTGTACTCACCTTTGTTTCTGGGTGCAGGTGCACTAGCAGATAATGGAGCAGGTCCCTTCTGCTTATGTTGGAAAGAAGACCGGTTCACATTATTCTTTTGTTGCCCGAATTCATCCCGTGATGTCTTAACTCTCTTCTTCTTAAGTTATTCCCTATCCATCAGCTTGTACTCCTCAACTTGTTGCACATGGATCATCAGCCTTGCTATACCCATGTCACCTATTATCATGGCTGCCTTACTTTACTTACTTGACAGACGAGGCAACCTAACTCTTTGTTTCTCTTAGCTCACGGGAAAAGAAACACCCCATGAAAGCACTCTCAAGACAGTCCAACTCACAATCGGTTACACGCAAGCATGAGTTAGAAAGAAACTTTTTAGAGATAAAACTCTAACACACGAAATGAGTATGAAAGAAGTGAAGGAATTTCCTAAATGTTGCAGCCTCCTAATTATAGATGTGACGCGCTTCACACCGATAACTAGGACTCTACAGACACGACTTCATAGACTCCCTAGGACTCTTGAACTCTAGGCTCTGATACCAAGTTGGTCACGCCCCGAGCCTATAACCAAGGCAAAACTGGTGTCACGCCCCAAACTCAAGGGGAGCAACTAGCTCCTAATGCCAAAACTCAGGCCCGAGCCGATCTTGCTGAACTATTTGCTACTAGCGCATGGAAGTCACATGCAATTAAGAAAACAAACAAGTATATCTCGGCTTAAAACTATGCCCTCGGCCGGCAAGGCCCCTGTCAACAAATCTACAAAAGACACAGCTAATCCAAAGAGTTCATATAAAGAAATTGCCAACTAGCACAGAAGTCTTGATTGGGCCGTCAAGGCCACCATGATCTCTATACCAAAACTGAAAGCATGTATATAACAAGACAATGCATCACACAACTAACAAGCTTCAGCTAACCAAAAAACTAGGCCAGTATGGCCATAACTTAGTTATAAACCCCACACACTAGTCTGCAAGCCTCTAAGAGTATTAACGATTGGCGGGACAAGGCCCCAGCCTACCCATAAAAATATGTACAACAAAATCTAACAAACCTCCAAACACTGGCAGCTCCGGAGGAAAGGGGCTAGCCAACCGGATAGAAGTCAATCCTGCTGCTGAGGAGGTCTACTCAGTCATTTGTCAGGACCTGCATACATGAATGCAGCGCCCCCAGGCAATGGGGCGTCAATACAAAATAATGTACAGAGTATGAAAGGCAATAGGCTATGATAAAGTATCCTAATATACTGGAATAATCCGATAAAAAATAAGGATAAGATTAGTGTACTGACTTGCTCCTAAATCTAAACTTATCAAAAATAATAAAAACAACAACCTAACAGAGCCCCCATAAGCTCGGCACGTACAAACAACACACAAGACCACCTACTCATGCCCCCATAAGCTCGGAAGGTGCCAATCAGTCTATATACCCCTATCGATAGTCCCCTAGCCCTGTAGGCAATCACATAGCCCTCTTAGGCATTAATATAGCCCCATAGCAGCACATAGTTCTCTTAGGTATCAACATAGATTATAGACAACTCATAGCCCTCTTAGGCAACAACATAGCCATGTAGGAAGCCCATAGCCTTCTTAGGCGTCAATAGAGCCTTGTAGGCAACTCATAGCCCTTCTAGGCATCAATATAGCCCCGTAGGTAACACGTAGCCCTTTTAGTTATCCATATAGCCCCGTAGGCAGAACATAGCCCTTCTAGGCATAAATCACATTCCTGCAGCTAACCACAATAGCCCCAAGGGCAACAATAACAATCAAATCGTTAAAAGCGATCAATCTAGTTATAAGCAACCTGTACAAATAGCCTCTAAGTTATGTCCAACATAGGGACGCTACTAACTGAATAAGAATCCCGACAAGGGAGGATTAGATCAACTCGAGCAGCCAATAATCAACAATAACGGCTACAAGTATATCAAGTATATTAAGGAACATGCCGTAAGTAGGAAATAGCCTTAACATACCTTTTTCGCTAAATTCACGTGGCCGAACGACTTTTACTTGTAACTCCCTCGATACTACAACAAGGTAGGACCATAATCAACATACAAAATAAAAGATACTATGACAATACGATAAAAGATATGTATTTCCATCTTAAATTGCTATTTGTTGCTTATAAAAGCCAGAGTCGATGAAAGAAGGGTCTTACCTCGATCTTAGGTTCGTAATACGCCTCAAAACCTTCAAATATATTCAAACCCTTGTTGTCCCAACACTAAAGTGTGATATGCTGCGAAATCGATAAAACAAATTATACCACGATGATGAGCCCAACACGTAGAACAACTTTCGTCAAGGACTTAAGTCGAGAAAATCTATACTTCACTTGATCTTAGAAATGGGTTTCTCTAATTTCTCTGGTTATTAGCTTTAAAATGAAGAAAAAGTTCGAAGAAGAAGATATATGTAACTTTCCACCGACCTAGGGCCCCACCTCACGTCCCTGCTTGCGCAGTCCTACGAAAATGCGAATATCTCTTTATTCTGAAGTCGTATGAACAAACGGTTTGATGCATTGGAAACTAGACCCGTAGACCTTCTATTCGATAGTTCGTGGGACCATAACTCTTTATAGATTGGGACAAAACCTCCAAGACATTTGACCCAAAATTCAGAGAAATCTTTAAGAAGGAACTTACGATAACTTCCGCCAACTTTTATTTTGCCACTTACCTAACTTCAAAACTTGAGATGCAACACTTGAACACTTAAAATAGGACATACCACATCATTCTTAATTTATTACCCACCATCCTTGTCTTTCCATGGAGATACGAGTAATTTTAGACGTTTCAGAAAGTCGGGGTGTTACAACTGGCACTCGAGAACCATTGCTAGCCCCAAGCAAACCCTTGGCCTGGCTCACTTACTCAACAGAAGGCTTTAAGCATTAAGAAAAGAACTCAAATTCAAGATAATCAACTGTCTCAAACTAAACTCATAATGTTTTAAAATTAAACATTTAACATAGCCAAAGTGACAACTCAAATCTGAACATAAGTCAATAACAAGGTAAAGACAAATAACTAATTGACTGTCTATCTATGAAGCCTCTAAGACTGAGATGGATGTCGGAACAAGACCCCCAACATCCTAATGAACTAAAATGATAAAGTAATGAAAAAGGGAATCCTCCAGAAGCAAGGAGGCTAACCAACAACTCTGAAGCTCAACTCGATCAACCATGCGTTGGATGCTGATCCAGATACCTGAATCTGCATCATAATAAGATGCAAGCCAACTGACATCAGTACATTGTATGAACGAGCATGCGTGGGGAATTCTAAAACAAGACAGAAGCTTGAAAGGAACTGAAAAAACATACCTGAGCTCAACTCAACTCAACTTAACTCATTTCAATATAAAGCAATAAAATAAATGCAATATAAAGAAAAGCTTTTAAAACATGATTAACAACTCTATGTATTTAGAAATACAATAGTAACTCTGAATGTATGCAAAGATACAATACAAACTCTGAATGTATATAAAACTACAATAACTCTGTGTATATAAGAATTCAAAATACTGTTGTGGGAGTTTCTCTAACCGACAACCATCACTTAAGAGCTATTGTGATGATACAACATTTTGCCTCACGCTGCCAGGGCCGTCCTATACCTTGCCAAGGGCATAGAGCCTTATTACTAAGTGGATCCACTAGTCTATGCTAAAAAGCACTAAGGAATCATCTAAAAAGTATGACCCTTTTCTACCTATGATGGTTGCATGGTTTATGGGAGCTGGGAGTTGTCAGAACTCTCCCCCATATCTGTGCTCAATACTACTCCCAAAATATTATACTAGCTCTTATGTTTAAAAACATAATTCTTTCTATGGTTTGAGATAATTGCTCAAAACTTAACTCAAAGGCTCCTCTTGGAAATCAAAGTTTCCTCTTTTGCTTAATTGTGAAAGCATTTATTCTTTAACTCAAAACTAGCTCAAAGGCTCTTTTGGAAATCACGGATTCCTTACTTATTTAAATGTGAAAACATTTTAAACTCTTTGGGAATACATAGTCCCGATATACTCTTTTGAAGAAATGAACTTCAAACCTTTTACTCTTTACTCAAAACTCAAGTCTTAAAACAAAGTTGAAACGTTTGTAAAAGACTTTTGGAAGACTCTAAGAACTTCTGTTGACTTGACTCTTAACTTTCCTTGAATTGAATTATGGATTCAAGGATTGTGATTTGTGATAGGAAAGATCTCATGATGATTAGGAGTGTTTTAGATAGTTAAACATGAGAAACAATAAAGAAATCACTGCCTGGAAGCAAGTCCGCGACGTGGAAATGCATTTAATTATTTGGTCGCGAAATAATTTTTGAGCAAGAACGGTCCGTGACCACTCCGCGACACGGAGAATAATTTGGTCAATCCGGAGGCCGCGGACCTGGTACCTAGATTTGCTCGACTTGTTCCTTCTTCGTTTTCTAACCCCAATTTGCCTAAACTCGATTTTTTTCTCAATTCCTCTTTAGATTCAGATACCCAGCATATGTAAAGAAGAATCTAATCAAACACAACTCTAAAATCGACCTTAAAGTCTCAAGAACTCCTCAATCTCATCCCAAATTCAAGAACGAAAGCAATTCAAGAATACCACTCAAGAACATCAAAGTCTCAATCTTTTAGGACGAATATCATACTGAAATAAACATGTTTGGCGTGTGGGTGAACAAACACAACGCTATGTGAACTCACATACCTCGTAGGATTAAATCCTTGGCGAAATCCACACTCAATTCCTCAAGAACTCGACGAATCCGTGCTTCTTCTCTTCTTTTCTCCTCTTCTTTTCTCTTCTCTCAAAACCCTAACTCTTTTTGATGAAGCATAAACTGAAGCAAATCAGTTTAGACCCCAACTTAATTACCAAAAATGAAATTAATTAATAGGGTAGGGAAAAGACCAAAGTACCCTTCTAAAATCCGGTTATGACTTTCCTTATCTAGACAACCCAACTTCAAATGGGCATATCTCCCTCATACGAACTCGAAATCGCGCAAATTTGGCGGAATTGGAAAGATAATTCAATGATCTTTCCTACTGTATCTTTTATCACACCTAAATCATTTTGAGCTAGGAGTTATGGTCGGTTGAGGTTGACCCAAAACTCATACTTAACTTAATTTTTGTTAGATTTCCAGATTTTCATTCTTTCCAAAAATGACACTTTCTAATTCTAAGTCTTTCTAGTAGCGTGGTGTTACAATAATAATAATAATGAACCTCCAAAAATTTACATTCTAATTAATCTTTCAAAAAACATTGGAAAGGACGAAGAAAACAAAAATTCAAGATCGGGAAATGACAAGAACAAATTATTTATCAAAATCTCCGATTTTTTTTTTTTAAAAGGAAACCCAAAAATTACAACAACCACCTTCATCAGTAGTCTCACAAAGTAGGTTTGAAGATACCGACCGCAGATGGCAGAGATTGAAAGATTGTTTCGATAACTCCGCCTTGATGAGCAATAAAATAAACATCGAAAAGAACGTAACAAGTGGTGTAGTGTATATATATATATATATATATATATATATATATATATACTTTTTGGAGATATGCTTACCAGGTACTTTTTTTTTTCAAAACCTTTGAAGAAACCATCCATAAAGACGTGGGAACAATTCCTATAGTTTCGCCATGATTCATGCCATTTTTTATAGCATTTAGGTGCCACTCAACAAGAATTAGACAATTTTTTTAATTTTTTTTGTGTGTGTTAACCCATGAATTTTTTGGTGATATGACTTTTGGACAATTTTTTTTCAAATCATTTACAAAACAATCCATAAGGATTAGAGGAACAATTTTTATATAGTCTCACCATGATTCACACCACTTTTTTTTAGCATTTTGGGGCCACTCAACAAGAATTAGGCGATTTTTCAGTTTTTCGTGTGTTAGCCTATGAATTTATTAATGATATGACTTCTAGGAGTTTTTTTCAAACATTTACAATATCATTCGTAAGGACTTGGGAAACAATTCGTGTAGCCTCACCGTGATCCACACCACTTTTTTCGCATTTAGGGGCCACTCAGCATGAATAAGATGATTTTTCTGAAATTTTCGCATGTGTTAGCCCATATATTTCTTGGTGATATGGCTTCCAGATTATTTTTTTCAAAATATGTATAGAACCATCCATAAGCACCTGAGGAATACTTCCTACATCCTCACCATAATCCATGCCATTTTGTTAGCATTTAGGTGCCACTTAACAGGAACTAGAAAATTTTCTCAGTTTTTCGTGTGTGTTAGCCCATGAATTTTTTGGTGATATGACTTTCAGACACTTTTTTTCCAAATCCTTTATAGAACCATGCGTAACGACTTGAGACAAAATTTATAAAGCCTCACCATGATCCACACCACATTTTTTTAGCATTGAAGGGCCACATATAATATAGGAATTAGATGATTTTCTTTGTTTTTCGTATGTTTTAGCCCCCATTAATTTTTTAGTGATATGTGTTTTGGGAACTTTTCTTCCAGAACCTTAACGGAACCATCCGTAAGGACCTGGGAAACAAATCATATAGCTTCACTATGATCCACGTCATTTTTGTAGCATTTAGGGTCACTCAAAAGTAATTAAGCGATTTTATTAGTTGTACGTGTGTGTTAGCCCATAGATTTTTTGGTGATATGACTTCCGGTCACTTTTTTGCAGAACCTTTACAGAACCATCTGTATGGACTCCGGGAACATTTCCTATAGTCTCACCATGATCTACACCATTATTTTAGTATTTAGGGGCCTCTCAATAGGAATTAGGCGATTCTCTCAGTTTTACATGTGTGTAAGCCTATGAATTTTTTGGTGATATGGCTTCCAAGAACCTTTTTTCTAGAACCTTTAACAAACCATCCATAAGGACCCGGAGAACAATTCATTTAGCCTCACCATGATCCACGTGACATTTTTTAGCATGAATGGGACACTCAAGATGAATTAGGTGATTTTTCTTAGTTTTTCGTGTGTTAACCCATGCATTATTTGGTGATACGTCTTTCGGGAACTTTTTTCCAAAACCTTCACAGAACCATCCGTAAGGACATGTGAAACAATTATAATAGTCTCACATTGATCCATGCCACTTTTTTAGCATTTAGGGGTCACTCAACCAGCATTAAACAATTTTCTCAGCTTTTCATATGTGTTAATGCATGGATTTTATGTGATATGACTTTCAGGCACTTTGTTCCAGAACCTTTGCAGAACCATTTGTAACGACCTGGGGAACAATTAATATATCCTCACTATGATCCACACCACTTTTTTTTGCATATAAGGGCCGCTCAACAAAAGTTAGGCCATTTTCTTCATTTTTTGTATGTGTTAGCACATGGATCTTTTTGGTGATATGTTTTCCGAACACTTATTTTTCAGAAACATTACAGAACCATTTGCAAGGAATCGGGGAAAAACTCTTCTAGCCTCACCCTGATCCGTGCCACTTATTTTTAGCATTTATGGGTCACTCAACATGAATTAGATAAATTTCTCAATTTTACATGTGTATTAACCCATAAATTTTTTGGTGATATGTCATCTGGGTACTTTTTTTCCAGAACCTTTACAAGACCACTCATAAGGACCTGGGTGTTGGATATATACTACTAACCATATGTTTAGATATAATATTTATTATAGAATAAATATATATTCAGTTTTAATAGATCATCTATTCGTTTATGGTGTCTATTTACTTATATAGTAGATGATTTAGTGTATAGAGTTTTAGCTTATACAGAGAGGATTAAATCATCGGTTCTTATAAGTATAAAAAAATTTGGTCTCAATCTAGGACGAAAATTGGACATGTCATCAGTATGATTGTAGCACAAGATTATATACTCCCTCCATCCCATTTTATGTGGCACCATTTCCTTTTTAGTCAGTCCCAAAAAGAATGTCACATTTCCTTATATGGTAAGTATTTAAAGGTACAATTCCTCTTTTATCCTTGTTGGTCCCACTTAATCTTAAAATAATACTCCAATATATTTATGAGGAGAGAGAAAAATGAGTCTACTTTTTAAAGGGCATTTTGGTAAACATTTCAAAGTCTTCATTTATTTCTTAAACTCCGTGCCCGGTCAAATGTTGCCACATAAAATGGGACGGAGGGAGTATAATTTATCTTGATTATGGGAACGGTATAGTTCCAACTTCCTGTGCTAGTGCATTTTTTATGTATTGAATGTGACCGAGTAGAGATAGTTGTTTTAGACTGACTGACAAAAACATATTCTCTAAACTATTAAATGTACCTATATTCTTAATACTGATATAACTATTATGATTTGTATATATTAATTATCGTTTTGATTTATTAAAAGGTGAGATTCTGAGAAGGTTCAATATGCCTGGTAGATTGGATGATAATAATTTATATTGGTGAAATAATAAGTTAGTTGATGGAATCCATGTATCGTTATAGGGATTGATTGATATGCCTTTTTGAGAAGCTTTTAAGTTTTCATCGTGTCAAACCTTGCAAGTGGATTTATGATCTGACACATGAAATAAGTTAAGTAGTGCTCTAAAGAAAATTAATCATTAAATTAAATTCGTCAGTAATTTAATTTATTGATTAGTATCTGTAATCTTAACATGGGGAATTACATAAGTGTTTAATGGGGAATTTCAAAATATAAATAAAGGAGTGCAATTACGAATTTCTAGTGGAATGATTTGTAATTTATCATGGTAAGAATAATTGAAATTAATTATTTGGAATTATTTCCGTAATAGGAAGCCTCAGTAATTAATTATGTGGTCCCTACAGTGTCCATATTTAACTAGAACTCAGAATCCTATTTCTAAGGAAAAGAGGGAAGAATAACGTGTGATTTAATTTTTCAACAATTAACGTTGGTTTTTCTTTTCTTCTCCTTTTTGGATTGGGAAGTAATCTCTATAAGTAGGGATTCTCCTAACCTAGAAAAGAGAGATTAGTTTTTTATACGATACTTGGCCACCCAAGTATTGAGAGAGTTCGGATATGAAATTGGGATCAATGTAGAAGACCATAGTTGTTGTTTATCTTATGGATTCGCTTGAAGGTTTGTCTAACTTGGGGATTCTCTTGAAGGTATTTTCTCACGCTTCAAGAAGTAATTCTTGAATTAAATTTAAGCAAGTTTATGTGTTCTAGCATAAACGATTTGGTTATCTATTATTCATGTAAGCAGTAAGATTCTAATATGCTTCCGCTTTGCATATAGTTTTTCCACCAATTGGCATCAAGAGTTGTGCTTGCATCTAAATATATAACCCAACATATATATATTTATATATGTGCCGTACAATTATGAACATAAATATGTTGTAATATTTAGTCGACGTTGTACAGAAAAGAAAAGGGATACCGTTAATATATAATTCAAGATGCATGGATATCTATAGGTGTGTTTTGAATTTTAATATTCAATGTATGCATAAACATGCTGTGTTTTTTTTTTTTTGGAAAATAGTATTCAGATAAAGTAAATAGTTTTTAGAATTTTGTTCTTTGTTCTTGATTTGTATATCTATTACACAAATGATTATGTGTTATGTGATAAGAATTTTCGAACAAAAAAATTTTAAATTCTAGTTTGATCATATAACATTTTCAACCAAATTTATCATAGTTTTGGAATTCGAAAAAAAAGGAGGACTCTGATTGATCTGAAATTTGATAGATTCATAAAAACGACCTAGTAAGAATTTTGTTGGATCGTTATATGAGTTTTTGGTCCTATTTGGTTCTAGGGGTCCCTCCCTTGATTACCAAGATTGAATAGTAGTGAAGTATTAGTTTTATGTGTTGGCTTAGACCTTCCTCCCTATCGGATGAAATTAATACAAGTCACTATGTATTTAATCGTCTAGTTTTGATAATATGTACCAACTCTCCTAAATTGAGTAATAAATGATTGGATAAATGTAACTAGAGGATTTTCACTTGACTTAAACTAACAATCGACTCTTCATCTGAGTTAGGTCTGTATAAGCTTATGGAGTGAATAATCGGTCATTGTACATTGTATTACACGGGTAGTTCTCCAATCCATCGATTGGCTATTCGAGATGCATGGATTTATATGTATAAATCAGCCTTGAATTTTGCTATTTAGGATTATTCAAAATATTATGATCTAATTAATGTATTATATCTCATATTCTCAATAGAGTTTGCACACCCACTTAGTACTACTTAAGTTTTGCTTTTGGTAGAGATAAGATATTAATTCAAAAAATGCATTGTACATGTACCTTATATTAGAAGGAATTATTTTCGGTTTCTAACTAGATAAGTGATGAGTATTTAATATATTTGTTTGTAACTCTCCTATCATTGAGTTTAATGAATATTTTATTTCTTGTGGTATTTTGATGCGTGATTTTTTTTATTAGTATTACCTCCCATGAATCGAATTATATTAATCCGTCTCTGTAGACACATAAATTTTATTGGATTACAATTCATACAAAATATGAATTAAATCCATGCTCATTTGGGCTGAATGATTAATTTTGGCTTACCAAATAAATAAATTCATTTTATTAAATTCATATCCAAGGTCCATTTCACCTTGAAACCCAAATCCATGCCACATGTCACAGTGACTAGGCATCCAAGACCAACAAGGTGACGCCACGTGTCCAAATGAGGTGGTAGTCCCAGTCAAATGCAAGAACCAATCACAATCCGCCAAGTGTGAAAATGACATCCTTTGGCCAATCACAAGAAACCTTATCCACTCCCTACAACTATAAATAGGGGATAGACATGACATTCAAGATGATCAAGAAAACTCTTCAACAAGCATTCGGCAGTTGGATAAAGCTACAACATCAACTACATAGCTCTTCAAAGGAGTGGTCAATGGAGTTCTTCCCGGAGATCAACTTGAAACGACGAAGCACTTTCCGACGTTCCCGAAGATTAACAACATCTAAATGAGGTCTACATCATCCAACAATTCCAGAAGCACGCTACTGAAGGGCCACAAATCTTGGAGAAGCTTAGGAGAGAAGAATCAAGAGAACAACAAAATTGTACTCACAACGATTCATCAATAAAAATTACATTTTTCTTTTATTTATTTTTCTTGCAGTCAATTTTCAGTGCTTAAGAAAATTTGTTGCGAACAAATTTGGCACACCCAGTGGGATCGATTCTGCTCTTCATCTCTTTTTCTTGCAAACCAGAAACTACAAAGTCAACTACTGTGATGGCCTTCAGAAAGAGTGGTGATTTTTCATACAAAGCCTTTACTGGTGTTGTACCTGCTGATCTCAGTCATGTTGTCCCAATTACACGTCGTAAGTTCAAGAATAGTGGGCTAGCTAGATCTGAATACTTCACTTCTTTGGAGACGATGAAAAACAACAACTCTCATGTGATGGTCATAACTACAACACCTAGGGGAAATCTTGCATACGGTGTTCTTTGGAGAATTTTCTCAAATTATTTCATTCATAACCTTGAATTCATAATTCAAATTCAAGGTAGAGTTAAGAGTTATATTTTGAGAGTTCTTTCGAAATTTTGAGAAGGTCCCTTTGAGTCTTTTTGAGGAGTCTTCTACAACTTCTAATAACTTGTTTCAAGACTCGAGCAAGTGAATGTGAGAAATAGGAGAATGTATTCATGAGTCTACATTATCATCACGAGATCCTTCATATCATGAACCATAACTCTTGAATTCATAATTGAAGTTCAAGAGAGAGTTAAGAGTAGAGTTCAAGAAAGTCTGTGAGTCCAATTATGAATCCTTTGAGATCATCTATCGATTTGAACTAAGTATTGAGGAAGTAAGTATGAGTATGAGAAGAGTCGTATACATGAGTTTTATATTGTTATGTAGACCCTTGAGTTGAGTTGTTCATGCCCATAAATTTCGCATGAACTTCATAAGTTGATCATCTTTGAGAGGAGTAGTATCTCCAAGTTCTAAATCTTGAGTATGGAGTTCCTAATCCTTTTGAGATTATATCCCTACTTATGGGACTACTACATGTTAACCATGAAGCCCTTGAGTTGAGTTGTTCATGCCCATAATTCCACATGGACCCTATGATTTGAGTTATAAATTTTAAAAAACTTTTTAAAGTCAACCCTTGAGTTCTTAAACTGAGTTTTGAGAAGGTAAAGATGAGTTTTGAGAAAAGAGTTTTCTAAAACATAATTAGTATGACAATCGAGTGTGCCATCAATGTATGAGCAGTATGGTATCTAGATATACCATCAATATTTATGCAGTATGACTTCCCAAGTCATCAATGATCATATTATAATATGATTTTGAATTTTTTTTGAGAAAGTGCAGAGTTGAGTTCATTTTCTTTAAAATGATATATGGGAACTAAGTATTCCTAAGAATAAATGTTTTCACATTTAAGATGCGAGGAAACTGAGATTTCCAAAAGAGTTTTGAGCAGTTTGAGTTTCATCTCTTTTCAGAGAAAGATTTTTGAGTAATAATCTCAAACCACAGAAAAAGGTTATGTTTTTAAACATATGAGCTAGTTACATTTTTGGAGTAGTAGTGAGCACATATATGGGGACGAGTTCAGATAACTCAAAGTCTCCATAAACCGTGTAGCCAACATGGGTAGAAAGGGTCGTACTTTTCAGATGATTCCTTAATGCTTTTAGCACAGACTAGTGGATCCACTTAGTAGTAGGTTCTATACCCCAGCAAAGTGTAGGACGGCCCTGGCAGCGTGAGGCAAGACGATGTATCATCACATAGCTCATAGTGATGGTTATCAGTTAGAGAAACTCCCACATAGATATTTTGTATTTTTATAGACACATAGTTTACTTTGTATTTTCATATACAAGCATCTTTTATCTTGTATCCTTCCATACAAACTGAGTTGCTTTCTGTTGGTTAAAGGCTTTCCATATATTGTATATGTATTGTTGCTTTATATGGAGTTGAGTACCTAGAGTCGAGTATCTTATTATCGAGTTGAGCCTTATTTCACTGAGTTGAATATCTTATCATTGAGTTGAACTATGTTTCTGACTTAAGTTGAGTTGAGTGAGTTGAGAAGAGGTAAGTATGTTTCTATTCAACCTGTTCAAGCTTATGTTTATGCTTTAGAATTCCCCTTACATGCTCGTACATTCCATTTACTGAGCCATTTGGCCCGCATCATTTCATGATGCAGATACAAGTATTCAGGATCATCAACAGGCATTTTGGTGAGGTCATGACATGTTCCAGTTAGCTTTGGTGTGCCTTCTTATATTTCAGAGGACTTCACCTTTATCTTACAATTAGTAGTTTTGAGATTTCATAGGTTTTGTCCTGATATCCTTCTGTAATGGTAGAGGCTTCATAGATAGACAGTAGAGTTTCAGAAGTCTGTTCATTTATTTTGTTAAATGTTTTAAAGACTTAAGTTTCCTATTTATGGCGAGTTGAATATATTATTTTTATTTAGAATTATCTATTCAATATTGTTCAAATTATTTTAAAGTTGAGTATTTGAATTGAATTCAGTTTTTATGCTTTTGCATGCTTGAGTTAGTCTTTCGCTTGTAGTTAGCCAGGATGAGGGTTCGCTTGGGGACCAGTAATGGTACTTGAGTGTCGGTCACGTCCACATTATAGATTCGGGTCGTGATAAACTTGGTATCAGAGCTTAGAGTTCAAGTGTCCTAGGGTGTCTATGAAGTCAGTCAATAGGATCTTATTTATGGTTGTGAGGGCCCCACTTCTATAAATGAGGAACTACATACATTTTAGAAAAGTTTCCCTTCTTTTATACTCTAAATTGTTCAATAGAGCTATCTCATAGAGATTTATTCTAACTCGTGCATTTTCATATCCATTCGACTACCCCTCATACTAGAGGTGGTTGAAAAGTAAAGTCAGTTATTTATCGATGAGTTGCTCTTAGCAAAATCTTGAGGAAGCCATGAGACTCCAGAGGGGCTTGAGAGAAGCCTGGGAGTGAGTTAAGTGTTAAGTTTAAGAAAATGCACTCATATTCATGTGAATCATACATTTGAGATAAAAGTGAGTTGTACTCTCTTCTCTAAGCCCCGTTTCAGATGAAATCATTATGAGGAAGTATGTTTAGAGCTTGGGTAGTATTCTCATCCAA
Organism: Solanum verrucosum; assembly: GCF_900185275.1. Taxonomy (NCBI): domain Eukaryota; kingdom Viridiplantae; phylum Streptophyta; class Magnoliopsida; order Solanales; family Solanaceae; genus Solanum; species Solanum verrucosum. The sequence goes on from NW_026020705.1 coordinate 1,415,520, forward strand.
AAAGTTAGCATGAGTTACGAAATTATGAGCATTAGTAGTGAAAGTTCCCAGAGTTAGAGGAAAGTATGCAGATAGTGTTGGGGAAGATTATGTTATTGCAATCCTACACCCAGTCAGTTATACGTGATGAGTTCCTTTATGAGTGAAAGATGGAATAATAATGCTGTAGAGAGTTCTCGATAGAAGGAAGAGGAATAGTTACTAGGCATGATGAGATAGAATATATTTTAACCAAAATAGAGTTAATGTCGATGTGTCATCGTGTTAGAGATATGTGTTGAATAAAAGCACGGAGTATTCATGATGTGGTAGATCTAAGTTAGGCATATGATTTATTTTGAGAGGTACATGATGTTCAGAAGGTTATAGAACTGATTAAGAAATGAGGCCTTAGTACTTGCTTATGGAGAGTTCGGTAGTCATGAGGTAGACTTATCCCGTGTATTATAGTAAAAGGGATGTAGACTAGTTAGAGATGATGGAATAGGTCCATAGCTTTCAAGTGTAAGCTTTAGACCTAGGGGGGGGGGGATGACAAGATTAGAAATCAAGTCAAGTGTTTGAGAATAAGATAGCAATGAGTTCCAAAGAGTATGGGAGATATCTTTTCATAGGTCCTTTTAGTAATGGAGTGATGTTAGAAAAAGAAGGTTAATGATCCTATCATCATAATGATGGTGAGATGATTCCATCTAAGGTTATTAATGAGGAGGGAGAAGAAAATGAGGTTTTGCTATGAAAAATATCGTAGCTAAATGAGAGCCCTTAGTTGGTTCTGAATAGTAATGCAGGCAAAGTCTAGTTAGTATGGGAGATAGGCTAAGAGTAGCCTCGTTCCATACCCAGTCCAGCCATCATTCGAGGACGAATGATCCCAAGGGGGAGATATTGTAACACCCCAGAAATTTTTTTGAGCTAAGACTCGAACCATCCTTCATTGTGAGTAGGAATTTACCGAGGAATTTAAAATTTCTTAAGTATTAAGATCACTAGACGTAGCACCTTGAGTTTCAAAAAAGAGAACTAAAGAGAGTTCATTCAAGTCATTCCTAAGTTCTAAATTTTGGGTCAACTTCAAATGACCATAACTTTCAATGCAGGATGAGTTAGGTGGCCCATAAGATATCAAATCAAAGGTCTTTGAATTATATTTCCAACTCCACCGATTTTGCTAAGTTTTGAGGTCGGATGAGTGAGATATTCCCGTTTGAAGTCAGGCTGTCCAAATAAGGAAAGTTACCTGAAAATAGTAAGGGGTATTTTGGACTTTTTCTTACCCAATTAGATTTAATTCATTTTTAGTAAGGTTTTAGGGTTATAATCTGATAAGGTTCAGTTTAATAATTCTAATATATGCCTAGGGTTTTATTTGAATGTTCAAGAAGAGAAAAGAAGAAAAAAGAGGAGAAAAGAGGAAAGGATCAAGGCGTTCGTCGAGGTTCTTGAGTTTTGTTGCGGATTTTCGCCATGGGTTTGATCCCTAAGAAGTATGTAAGTTTCCATAGTGTTGGGTTCGATCACCCACACGCCAAACATAATTTTCATATTCGAATTCGTCCATAAAGATTGCAAGATTTAACTTCTTGATAAGTATACTTGAAGTTTCATTCTAAATCTTGTTTTGTTGGGGTTTTGATGAATTCATAAGATGAAAGTAAGTGCTTTGAGGTCTTTATTGAGTATATTAGAGTGTAATTATGTTGAGAAATTGAATCCAAGTGATTGGGGAAGAAACCATTCGATTCTAGTCGAATTAAGGTCAGAAAACGAGTAGAAAAAATCATCGGAATTGTCTAGGGGAATGGTGGTGCGGCGCACCACGGATGCACCTGCAGTGCACCAATAAGAAGCCTCTAAAGTTAAGGGTATGGCGCCCCGTGCCAGGAATACGGCAGGGTCGCCTGCCCCAACTCTTTTTCTATCGATTATCCCGTTTGAGTCCCTTTAAAGTATACCTGAACTCCCTTTTGATCTACCTACTCCAAACTATTTCTAAACACCTACAAATAATTCATAATCTTGAATTCATAATTCAAATTCAAGGTAGAGTTAAGATTTAAGTTTTGAGATTTCTTCCGAACATTTTAAGTAGGTCCATTTGAGTCTTTTTGAGGAGTCTTCTACAACTTCTAATAACTTGTTTCAAGACTCGAGCAAGTGAGTATGAGAATTAGGAGAATGTATTCATGAGTCTATATTATCATCACAAGATCCTTCATATCATGAACCATAACAATTGAATTCATAATTGAAGTTCAAGAGAGAGTTAAGAGTAGAGTTCAAGAAAGTCTTTGAGTCCAATTGTGAATCCTTTGACATCAACAATCGATTTGAACTAAGTTTTGAGGATGTAAGTATGAGAATGAGAAGATTCGTACACATGAGTTCCATATTGTTATGTTGATCCTTAAGTCGAGTCGTTCATGCCCATAAATTTGCATGAACTTCATAAGTTGATCATCTTTGAGAGGAGTAGTATCTTCAAGTTCTAAGTCTTGAGTATTGAGTTCCTAATCCTTTTGAGATTATATTCCTACTTATGGGACTACTACATATTACCCATGAAGTCCTTGAGTTGGGTTGTTCATGCCCATAATTCCACATGAACCCTATGATTTGAGTTATAAATTTTAAAAAGCTTTTTAAAGTCAACCCTTGAGTTCTTAAACTAAGTTTTGAGAAGGTAAAGATGAGTTTTGAGAAAATAATTTTCTAAAACATGATTAGTATGACAATCGAGTATGCCATAAATGTATGAGCAGTATGGTATCTAGATATACCATCAATATTTATGCAGTATGACTTCTCGAGTCATCAATGATCATATTATAAAATGATTTGAAATGTTTTTGAGAAAGTGCAGAGTTGAGTTCATTTTCTTTAAAATGATATATTGAACTAAGTATTCCCAAGAATAAATGTTTTTTACATTTAAGAGGAGAGGAAATTGAGATTTCCAAAAGAGTTTTGAGCAGTTTGAGTACCACCTCTTTTCAGCGAAAGGTTTTTGAGAAATAATCTCAAACCACAGAAAAATTTATGTTTTTAAACATATGAGCTAGTTACATTTTGGGAGTAGTATTGAGCACCGATATGGGGACGAGTTCAGATAACTCAAAGTCTCCATAAACCGTGTAGCCAACATGGGTAGAAAGGGTCATATTTTTTAGATGATTCCTTAATGGTTTTAGTATCGACTAGTGGATCCACTTAGTAGTAGGTTATATACCTCGACAAAGTATAGGACGGCCTAGGAAGCGTGAGGCTAGACGTTGTATCATCACATAGCTCATAGTGATGGTTTTCGATTAGAGAAACTCCCACGGAGATATTTTTGTATTCTTATATACACATAGTTTACTTTGTATTTTCATATACAAGAAGAGTTTATCTTGTATCCTTGCATACAAACTGAGTTGTTTTCTACTGTTTAAAAGCTTTCCATATATTGCATATGTATTGTTGCTTTATATTGAGTTGAGTATCCAGAGTTGAGTACCCAGAGTCGAGTATCTTATTATTGAGTTGAGCCTTATTTCACTGAGTTGAATATCTTATCATTGAGTTGAACTATGTTTCTTTGAGTCGAGTTGAGTTGAGTGATTTGAGAAGAGGTAAGTATGTTTTTATTCCACAAGTTCAAGCTTCTGTTTATGGTTTAGAATTCCCCTTACATGCTCGTACATTCCATGTACTGAGCCATTTGGCCCACATCGTTTCATGATGCAGATACAGGTATTCAAGATCATCAACTTGCATTTTGTTGAGGTCATGGGATGTTTCAGTTAGCTTTGGTGAACCTTCTTATATTCCGGAGGACTTCACTTTTATCTTACAGTTAGTAGTTTTGAGATGTCATGGGTCTTGTCCCGATATCCTTCTGTAATAGTAAAGGCTTCATAGATAAATAGTTGAGTTTTAGAAGTCTGTTCATTTATGTTGTTAAATGTTTTAAAGAGTTGAGTTGCCTATTTATGACGAGTTGAATATATTATTTTTATTCAGAGTTATCTATTTGATATTGTTCAGATTATTTTAAAGTTGACTATTTGAATTGAATTCAATTTTTAAGCTTTTGCATGCTTGAGTTAGTCTTCCGCTTGTAATCAGCCAGGATGAGGGTTCGTTTGGGGACCAACAATTGTTCTCGAGTGTCCGCCACGTCCAGGGTGCAGACTCCTGTCGTGACAGAAACAATCTGCTTCAGTTGCAGAATTATCTGTCCAATAGTTGCAAGATATGATAGCGAACACTATAAAGGCTCAATATGGCGGAACACCGCAAAGTTCCTTGTATTACTCCAAGCCATATACCAAATGGATTGATTGTCTATCAATGCCAATAAACTATCAAACACCAAAGCTACAACAATTTGATGGCAAGGGGAACTCAAGGCAACATATCGCTCAATTTGTTGAAACTTGTAGCAATGGTGGAACACATGGTGACCTTTTGGTAAAATAGTTTGTTCGTTTGTTGAAAGGGAATGCATTTGACTGATATATCGACCTGGAACATAAGTCCATCGATAGTTGGGAGCAACTTGACAAGGAATTCCTCAATCGTTTTTACAGTACCTGTCAAACCGTAAGCATGATAGAATTAACTTGCACTAAGTAAAGAAAGGACGAGCCGATGGTGGATTACATCAATCGTTGGAGATCACTGAGTTTGTACTGCAAAGATCGTCTTTCTGAAATACCTGTTGTGGAAATGTGCATTCAAGGTATGCATTGAGGACTTCTATACATACTACAAGGAATCAAACTGCGAACTCTTGAGGAACTTGCTACATGAGCGCATGACATGGAGTTGAGCATCGCAAGTCATGGAAAGGCATCTCCTTTTGCTAATCTGACAAAAGAAAAGAAGGAGTTCATAAAATGTATGACCTCAAAGATCCAAACTAACGAATCTATAGCGGTGAAAGCAACTTCTGTAAAGGTCACCACCAAGAGTAAACTAAAAGAGGAGGAAGCCCCAAGTCAGTATCCAAAGGACGAGAGGCGACGTCCAACCTTGAAGGAGTTAGAGACAAAGGTCTACCCATTTCCATATTCAAATGTATCTTAGCTAAGAAAGTTATTGATCTTCCTGAATCAAAGAGGCCTAAAGAAATCAATAAGGTTGGTGATCCTAGATACTGCAAGTTCCATCGCGTCCTTGGCCACCCGACAAGTAAATGCTTTTATCTTGAAGGAGAAAATCATGATGTTAGTAAGTGAAGGAAAAATCATCATTGAAATGGATGAAACAAGGGAGGGGAATCATGCTAGTGTAGCATCCAATCAAAAGAAGTGTTCAAGGTCCCAAATTATGCCAAACACCTTTTCCTTGCTATTCGGTAGTTTCACACTTGTTGAAGTTGAATTTCCAAGGAAAACCCCTCAAAGTTCACTAGAGATAAACGACAATGAAGTTGATGGTAGGACTCTAGTTACTCATAAGAAGCGGAGATATCAAGCAGTTCTTAGGATACGACTTTCTAAGACAAGAGCAACAAGGAGTGAAGTGAATCAACTACAACCATAAAAAAACGTCAAGCCTTGTACTAGCCAAAATATCAATGGTTCTTTATCATAGAAGGTTCGAATGCCCATTACATTGGATGAATTCTTCCCTGAAAAATTCTTTTGCGGGAGTCAAATTGGTGCAACATATGTTGTTTCCAGCATAGAAGAAACTAAGGAAAGCAAAGGCAAGCATAACACAACAATAACACAAGAACATCAAGCTAATGAAAAAGTTGCCCCATGTTGTGCTACAATTTCCTTCACAAATGATGACTAGTTGTTAGGGTCTAAGCTACATAATAGGCCCTTGTTTGTTAGGATCTATTCGAGAACAACGTCTCAATCGCATTCTAATCGATGGTAGTTCAGTAGTCAATATTATGCAAAAAGTTATTTTGAAAGAACTCAGGATCTCTATTGATGAATTGTCCAAAAGTAACTTAACGATCCAAGGTTTCAATCAAGGAGGACAACGATCCATAGGGAAGATTCGTGTAGGATAGTCCATTGGCGACGTGAAATCAAATACTTTGATTTATGTCATAGATGCCAAAACATCATACAACTTGTTTCTCGGGCATCCTTGGGTTCATGAAAATGGATTGGTGCCATCTACTTTGCATCAATGCATGAATTATATGAAAGATGGTGAAGTACTCAAAATAGATGCAACCATCAATCCTTTCACGAAGACGGAGTCATATTTTGCAGATGCAAAATTCTATTTAGATTTTGGAAGATCAAATATGGAGGAACATGTAGAAGCCGACCCAGTTGATCTCGAAGATAGTAAAGTTCAATGGGATGCTATCAAGATGTCTAAGAAAAGAACGGAAGAGGTTTCCATTAAGCTTTTACCGTCTAACGGAGACATGCAGACCAATATTGATAATGAGCAACCAATTTTTTGCTACATTCCACGTGAGCGTCAATAAAAGGGACAACCACTGCTAGAGGAATGCACTCAACAAGTCCACCCACCGAGGAAGGAATTCAGTCACATAAAATTCCAAGATTTGAAGGAGAAAATGATTTTACCAGTTGCACAAGTCCCGTCTATCTCTTTGGAGCCCTCCAAAGGCAATTCCCAAGTTGGTAACATAAGAGGTACCTTTGATCAAAAGGTCTTCACATTGTTTGAAAAATTAGGTTACGACTTCTCAAATCCAGTGAAGTTAGAAGAACTCAGGGATGAAGTCACTGGTGAAAAGATACATGGGCTTATAAAGTCTCAAATGTAGTTGAGAAAGAAAGGATATCATGTCGCCACTCCTAGGTTTGGATTAGGATTTAGCTTGTCGGAGCCTGTTCAGATTTCATCTAAGAAGGGAAAGGGAATAGCTTCATCCCACCACACCTCTATAGAAAAAAACAAGAGAATCTAAAAAAGGTAAAACACCACGATGGACTTTAGTGTTTGAATGCATTGGAAGACTGACACCTCATGTCTCTACATTTAAAAGATTGGGTTGCAAGGATGAAAGAGAATCCTCTAAGCAAGTGGACGGCTATGCCACCACCTCAAAGACCTTTGTATTTCATCACTTGGGAACTAAAAGGAAGTCATTATCATAAAGGAGGTTGTTGGAGCATAAAAATCAAGATTTTTGTGATGTAACCGATGACAAAGAGATTCATAGTGTTTTCCCATCACGTATGAAGAGAAAGGCCATATTTTCAATTACCACCGATGGTTTATTGAAGGTAAAAAGAAGAACAATTGTTGTCACCAACCAGTTTCATGGAGAAACTAAGAAGGAGGAAGATAAAGCCATCATAGTCTTCGTATGAAGTTAGAGGGAGGATTCAAACATGATACAATCACCTATCACATAACAGTGGAAGAAGTTCCACACATTAATGATACGGATGATGATGTTCAAGAGGCTCCCCCTCAACTGGAGGATGGCGTACAATCAACCATAAACGACCTCAAGGAACTAAATCTAGGCACTTTGGAAGATCCACACTCAACCTTCATTAGTGCAATTCTTACACCATAAGAAGAGAGGACACACTTCAAGTTATTGGTTGAGTTCAAAGACGTTTTTGCTTGGTCGTATAGAGAAATGATGGGCCTTAGTACCAGGATAACTATTCATCATTTAGGGATAAAAAAGGGAACACATCCTATAAAGTAATCACAACGAGTGTTTCGCCTTGAGTTGGTAACACAAATTTAAGCGGAGGTCAACAAGCTCATTGAAGCTGGATTTATTCGAGAAGTGAAGTACCCATTGTGGATCTCAAATATTGTACCTGTTAAGAACAAGAATGGTCAAATACTTGTCTGCGTTAATTTTCAATATTTGAACAAGGCATGTCCAAAAGATGATTTTTCTCTACCAATCATTGAGCTCATGGTTGATGTTATAATAGGCATGAAGCTATGTCATTTATGGATGGTTCTTCTGGATATAATCAAATCAGAATGTCTTTAAAAGATGAAGAATACACTGCTTTCCGAACTCCAAAAGGGATTTATTGTTACAAAGTGATGCCCTTTGGTCTAAAGCATGTTGTTGCCACCTACCAACGTGTAATGCAAAACATATTTGATGACATGCTTCATAAGAGGGTGGAATGTTACGACGATGACTTGGTGGTGAAAACGAAGGAAAAGGAACACCATCTTGAAGACCTTCGAATTGTTTTTGAGAGGTTAAGGAAATTTGACTTGAAGATGAATCCACTCAAATGTGCATTTGGGGTTACCTTAGGAAAGTTTCTTGGCTTCATTGTGCGCCACCATGGAATCAAAGTCGATCCTGCAAAGATTGATTCCATTAAAAAAAATGCATGAGCCAAAGAACATGAGAGACCTTCGCAGTCTACAAGAAAATTTGGCATTCATTCGGAGATTCATTTCTAACTTGGCTGGACGATGTCAACCCTTTAACCGTTTAATGAAGAAAGATGCTCCTTTCCACTGGGATCAATCATGTTGAAATGTTTTTGAAAGCATCAAAAGATACTTGTTGAATTCACATATATTAGGGGCACCAACTCCTGGAAAGCCTTTGATACTATACATTGCATCGCAAGAGAGATCACTTGGGGCACTTCTTGCTCAAGAGAACGAAGCTAAGAATGAACAAGCATTGTACTATCTGAGTCAGACCTTGATAAGAGCTGAGTTGAATTATACGCCCATTGAGAAAATGTGTTTAGCATTGCTTTATGCGATAATAATATTGAGGCATTATTTTGAAGCGTACACTATCAAGATAATTTCTCGGGTTGATCCCGTGAAGTTCGTAATGACTCGACCAGTTCTCTCAGGACTTTTAGCAAAATGGTCTATATTATATAATCAATATGAGATCATATAAACACCTTAAAAAGTTGTGAAGAGGCAAGCACTTGCTGATTTCCTTCCTGATCACCCTTTTTCAAAAAAATGGGAAACTTCAAATAAGTGTTCTGATGAAGATGCATTCTTTACTGAAGAACTGTCGGCATGGACAATGTTCTTTGATGGATGTGCATGTCGAGATGGTGCAGGGGCAGGAGTCGTGTTGATATCTCCAAAACGACTAATCTTACCATTTCATTTGTTCTAGGTGAAACATGTTCCAACAACGCGGAGTACCAAGCTTTGATTGTGGGCCTTGAAATGGCATCAGATATGAAGATTCCTCAATTGGATATCTATAGTGACTCTCAATTGATCATTAATTAACTCTTGGGGAATCACGAGGTGAAAAAGGAAGATATTTTGTCATATCACCAATATGCTACTTTCTTACGTGAAAGGTTTGATCAAGTGTTCTTGAGTCACTTCCCAAGAGAAGAAAATCACATGGCAGATGCTTTGGTTAACTTGGCCACAACAATGGCACTCAGAGAAAATGAGACAATAAAGGTACGTGTATGTCATCGATGGGTTATTCCTGGTTGTCTTGATCTTCAAATAAATGAAAGTCACCATAAATCTGTCGAGTGGTTGAAAAAGAAGATTGAAGAAAACCACTGATTGAATATCTTGAACATGGAAGGCTGCCTGAGGATCCACGAGTAAGAGCAGGCATTAAGAGAAGGGCACCGCGTTTCATCTTTCATGAGGGAATATTATTTGTCATTCTTATGAGGGACTATTCTTGCGGTGTATTGACAAAGAAGAAGCTCAACAAACAATGGAGGAGGCACATTCTGTCACATGTGGAGCACACCAATCAGGACCTAAACTTTATTTTTGCATCAAGAGGATGAGATACTATTGGCCAACAATGGTAATGGACTGCTTGGAGCATGCCAAGAAGTGTCAAACGTGTCAATTCCATGCTAACTACATCCATCAATCTCCAGAGGCTCTACATCCAAATGTAGACTCATGGCCTTTCGATGCATGGGGACTTGATGTTGTTGGACCTCTTCCAAAGTCATCAAAAGGATAAATATATATCTTGGCTGCCACTGACTATCTCTCTAGATGGGCTGAGGTTGTGCCATTAAAAGAGGTGAAGAAGGGAAATGTTGTTGATTTTATAAAATCAAACATAATTTTTAGATATGGCGTACCAAGATGTATAGTTACTGATAATGGAACACCCTTCAACAATAAACTCATGAGTAGTTCGTGTGAGAAGTTCAGTTTTAAGCAACATAAGTCTTCAATGTACAATGCACCTGCCAATGGTCTTGTTGAAGCTTTTAACAAGACACTTGGTAACCTATTAAACAAAGTAGTTGCAAAGAATAAAAGGGACTGGCATGAGAGAATTGGTGAATATTTGTGGGTGTATTGTACAACCTTTAGAACGGCTACGCAAGGGACTCTATTTTCATTAGTGTATGGCGTAGAAGCAGTCTTTCCATTGGAGAAGCAAATTTCATCATTGTGAATAGCAATCCAAGAGGTACTTACAACTGAAAGTAACGCTCAACTTCCTCTAGCAGAGTTGGAAGCATTGGATGAGAAGAGATTGGAAGCACAACAAAGTTTGGAGTGTTATCAAGCTCGACTTGCAAGAGCATTCAACAAGATGGTGCGACCTCGATCATTTCAAGTGGAAGACTTGTTCTTAGCAGTCCAAAGACCCATAATCCTAAACAAACGCATCGGTGACAAGTTTACATCAAAATGGGATGGGCCGTATGTTGTGAAGGAAGTATATTCAAGTGGCGCTTATAAATTGTAGACCAAGACGGTATAAGAGTTGGTCCAATCAACGCCAAGTTTCTGAAGCAATACTTCCCATCAAAGTTGCCTATGCTCCTTAAGGTATGAGCATAAACTGCATGTTACTCCTGGCCCACAAGAGTATAAACTGTGTACGGCCCAAAAAAAACTAAAATAAAATAAATAAAACTCATCATCTTGAACTACGATATGACTTGATCCTCTTCACCGAGGTGCGTAGGAATTTGGAGTAATCACTCTAAGCTCAGTCAAATGAGTAAAAAAAGGGTGGGGGGGATTTGGTGGCATTGTGTGATCATCACACTAGCTCTTTAAAATTATGTAGCTAGCACATGAGTTCAAATGTGTCATAGATGAGCAAAGGAGAAGATTTAAGCAAGACATCTTAGCTGACTTCAAAGGCGCATTTGTAAAAATTCATGGAGGTTTTGACCATAATTTTTACATATATTTCAGTTCTTGAAGCCCTCTCCGCAACAAAAGAAGAAGCTCATAATACAGAAACTCCTACATCGAGTCATGGATCTTCAACTATGATCGTTTGAAGTTGCATATCAAACATGCTAGATTTGGAAGTCAACTTCGGGTAATAATCTAATCAATTCAAAAGGTATTTTGATTTGAATTTTTTATATGTGGCAGGCTGATGAATTCCATTGGTATTGGGTCAAGCGACTTGCGATTCAACTTGAGTTTTTTTTTTGCTTGTGGTAGAGATAATTTTGTGTAATTCACTGATTCTTCAGTAAGTTACTCAAAATTAGGGGCATCTTTACCTACAACATCAAATTGGGATACCCTTCCGATCAAAGCCCTACTTATGTTGAAATGGTGTACCCGCAAAGATCATGATGTGAACACTCCAAGCTCAAGAGACAATTCTTTTTTTTGTCAAGAGCGAACAAAGTTGAGGAATTGGCATTCTGGGCATATAGTCAACTTGAAAAATTTATTCTCATCAATTTGGAATGAAATTTGTTGTAACTTCTGTAAATTGTGTTGTTCTTGATGTTGTCATCACAATGAAATAAGAAACTCATAGTTTCATCACTCTTACATCGAATTTTGGACTTCACACCAAAGACGTGTTCCTCACATTGATACAAGAATTTCATAGTTTCAGAATTTGAGCTAACTTTGAAAATGTATATGTATTAATATGGAAAGCTTTTGAATGTGATTTTTACATATGTTGTACATCTATGAGGTATGCTTCTAACGGAACAAGAACCACATCATTTCAAGGCTCCTACGCCGAGTTATTGATTTTCTCCCAAAGTTGTTCAAAGCTGAAGAGTTGAGCGAGATAGAATTTGAGCTAACTTTAAAAATACATCTGTACTAATCTGGAAATCTTTTGGCCGTGATTGTTACATATGTTATACTTCTATGAGTTATTCTTCCAACGGAACAAGAACCGCATCATTTCAAGGCTCCTACGCCGAGTTATTGATTTTCTCCTAAAGTTGCTCAAAGCTGAAGAATTGAGCGAGGTAGAATTTGAGCTAACTTTGAAAATATATCTGTACTAATCTGGAAAGATTTTGGCCGTGATTTTTACATACGTTGTACGTCTATGAGTTATTCTTCCACTGGAAAAAGAATCGCATCATTTCGAGGCTCCTACGACGAGTTATTGATTTTCTCCCAAAATTGCTCAAAGCTGAAGAGTTGAGCGAGGCAGAAAATGAGCTGACTTTAAAAATACATCTGCACCAATCTGGAGATATTTTGGCCATGATTTTTACATATGTTGTATTTCTATGAGTTATTCTTCCAATGAAAGAAGAATCATATTATTTCGATGCTCCCACATTGAGTTATTGGTTTTCTACTGCAGGTGCGCAAAGCTGAAAAGTCTATCAAGACAGCATTTGAGCTAACTTTGGAATAATAGTCGTACTAACCTGGAGATCTTTCGGTCATGGGTTTCACATATATTGTATTTGTGTGAGTTATATTTCCAATGAAATGACACACTCGTTACTTGAATGTTTCTACTACGAGTTACTGAATTTCAAACATATGAGCTCAAAGCTGAAAGCTTGGGCAAAGTTGTCCGGCATGTAGAGAAAGTTACAAATTACACGACAAGCATTTGAAATAGAGAGTTAAAAGAAAATAATTGAGAAGAAAAAAACCAACACTTTTATTCATTCAAGAAGGATTGTCAGTACATCAGAACAATGTTCCAGAAAACAAACAAGACAAAAAAGAACACACAATAGAACAAGAAAATGAAAGAGAATATCCTTATGCTGGATAAAAGACTAAGGAAAAAGCTTATGACTAAGGATTTGGTGACGACTTGTCTCAGCATCCTCCTTTAGCTTAGCTAGTTCTTTTATTTCTGTTTCCGACAAGGGAATGTTTTTCTCGATGACATGAATTTCATCTTCACGATTAGTTATAGTCTCTTGATTTCAGACAACTTCTTTTGATGATCCTCAATAAGTGAGATGGTTTTCTTCTTCTTTGAAGTCCACAATTTTAGCTCTTTTTCAGCTCTTATAAGGACTTTTTGAAGCTCTTCCAACTATTTGTCCATATTGGTTCTCTCCTCATTTGCGGTATCAAGACATTGTTGTGCAGCAGAAAGCAACTCTTGATGAGAATCCCTAGTTATCTTTTGAGAAGTGGACCGCCCTGCAACATGGTAATCTCTATGTTTCTTGAAAGAATCTTCAAGAAGAACCTCCAAAGGAAAAAGGTTGACGATGTTAACTTCTCGAAGCACTTTAAGAATCAAAGCAACACCTGCCTCCAACTCTTTGAGGTTTTTCAAAGATTCAACAGGGAATTCAGTAATACACTCACATAAGGTACGCCACATTCCAGAAATGTAAGATAATTTGAAGCTTGAAATAGTCTTTTGTGGTTCAAAATCCGAGGCAATCCCCACCAAAGGGCGGATCAAATCCTTGGAGACATCTGAACATCCAATTTGATGTGCTACAACCCACACATCAGTAGTTGAGATATCTTGAGAAGTTTCAACCTTTTCAGAAAAAGGGGCCATTAACTTTTTTAGTTGAATATCATTTGCAGCTTGACTCTTAACTTCAGCAAGTGGGAGGTGAGAACTTTTCGCCACATTGAGGGAGTTCGAACTTGTGATACAATCTTCAAATACATCTACATCACTAGGGATGTCCCCAAGACCCAATTGGATAATTAAAAATATATATATATATATAATTAATATCCAATGGAAAAAAAGGAAAAAAAAGAGAGGCAAGTTTAGAGAAATATTCAAGACGTGACTGTTACGTGATGTGCCAAATCTGTCAAGGGCATTGTAGAACCATCATCACCATCTTCGAAGATTGCAATATCAATACTGATGGAGTCAAATTCAGCGAACTCGCATTGTTTATTGTTCAAGTCCTTAGGTTTTTTCTTCAAACTCTTCCAATGTAGCTCTTGGCTAACATTTCTCTCATTGGAGCTAGAGGCTGCACTAGAACTGATGCCAATCTCTTGGAGTGAAATAGATGTTTTTGACGTGTTGCTACAAGATGGTGCAATGCCAAGTGACTTTTCAACACTTTTGCCCGATGAACTCAAAGGTTTCTTCCTCTTAAGAGTTACGTTGATCACCTCGTTATCAGTGATGTTGGCTGCCTTGGGAGTCTGTAAAGGACCCTTAACTCCAATATCCACATGTGTAGCCTTGCCCTTTGAATTCTTAAGCTTGGAAACAACTTTGACAGATTGCGGATGGATATTTGGTATCACCTTGGATTTTAAAGAGTGAGAAATCTTTTGGTGTCAAGTAAAAGAAGAGAATTAATTGAGCATGGACTAATCGAAAAGTCAAAAAAGGTGAACCCAAAAAGTTAGCCCATGAGGATATTGATCTTAATAAAATTCTTGTCATGCTCATGGATACTCTACCATCGCCTTCTCCTCCTGCTCCTGTTGTTGTTGGTACAAGTTCAAGGAGAAAAGATAAATCAACCTCTTCCACTATAAATGCTACACCACTTGTTCATGATGATGAAATTCTGAATCAACACAACATCTCAAGTAGTAGTACTAGAAAGGGTAGAGGTAGAGGTAGAGGTATAGGTAGAGATAGAGGTAGAGGAAGAGGAAGAGGAAGAAGAGGATGTTCGCAAAATGATTCTAATGTTGATCGTTTTCAAGATCCATCTATATTAAATGATGTTGTTGATCTGAATAAGGGAAATACGCATCCAGGAAGCTTAACTCAACATAACCAACACGTACACTTCAAATCTACTTTATGTTTTAGTCACAATCCTAACTCATTTGGGACTGAGGCGCGTATATTAGTAGTTGTTCTATGGATTTATTTTAATTATTTTTTGAGAAAAACTATAATGAAAAATGCAATTATAATTGATATCAGATAAAGGGAGATCAACCAGGAAGTTCAAGTGCTCCTGTTCGTTCGGGCAAAGCTACTCAACTTAAACAACATGTGCTTAATTAATTGAAATCCACTTTATGTTTTAAGTAGTCATGTGATAAGTTGTACGCATTTTTCACTTTTGATGTTGCACTTGTGTCGTATTCTCCAGAAGTACACTACTTTTTGCTTAATGGATTAATCTTTTTGCTTATATTATATACTAAATGTTGAATTCTTTGGCTTGTTCGCTTATCATTCAAAATAATTTGAATCTCCTTAGTGAATGAAAAGTGTAGTAACTCTTGTGATGACTTGTTGAAGGTTGAGAGTAGTGTTTATGCTGCTGAGTCCTCAAAGAATGATATCATCTCAAAGAAAAACCAAAGTATTGAACCATTGGATAGGATGAATGATTTATCCAAGGCCAGAGAGCGAGTTCCAAAGTTCATCGATCGTACTTCACTAATTAATCTTGATGATTATGAAATTGAGGAAGGCGATGATGATGAGGACGAAGATGATGATGGGGACGATGATGATGAGGACGACGACAATGATGATGAGGGATGATAAGGACGATGATGATGATGATAATGACGACGATGATGATGATGATTATGACGAGGATGATGAGGACGACGATGATGATGGGGACGATGATGATGAGGACGACGATGATGATGATGATGACGATGATGATGATGATGATGATGACGATGATGATGATGACGACGATGATGATGATGACAATGATGATGATGATGATGATGATGATGATGACGATGACGATGACAATGACGATGACGATGACGATGACGATGACGATGATGATGATGATGAAGAAGAAGAAGAAGAAGAAGAAGAAGACGAGAAATATGTACCTTTGCAAAAATTTAAGAAACACAAAGTTTGCAAAGAAAATATTTTTAAAAGATTAGATGTTGTTCAAGCTATAGAAGCGCCATCAAGCAGCAATAATAATAATAATAATACTAATAACGGAAAAGGGAAAGAGGGACGACGTGGAAGAAAGAAAAAAGAAAAGTATATTTCTTCTCATGTTAGCAGTGGTGGTGGAACAAATACTAATGTGGCACAAGTTCAAGTTACTACTGAGACAACAGGAGGTACAAGTAGTGGTAGTACTAGAGTAGTGAATGAAAGAGATCATCCTATTTGGTTCACTTTGGTTGCATGTGATAAGCAGTGAGTTTAATTCTATAACTTTCAGTTTTATGTATTACTTCTCTCTATATTATTTTGATTTATGTGACAATGTTTGACTAGATATGATTGTTTCAAGGAAGGTCCTTCACCCTTACCACAAATTTCTACCCGCTACATAAAGATCAAGTAAGTCTTTAATTACATTTGAACATATATTTACAAAAATATTATGTCCTGCATATATATATTCTTGAAGTTCTAGATACATTTTGATATGTTGCTCATTCATTTTTTATTTAAACTGTAGTAGTCATTGTGGCATGCATGAATCAATTTGGTAAAGGCAAATTTTTTTTCTTTTGTATGAATTCACTCTCAAAAGAAGGAAAGCTAGCAATGACATAACTAGTAAAGTTGTTGCAATATGACTAGGATATCACAAGTTTGTGTTGTGAAAAATGCAGAATAAGATTGTGTATAATGAACCACCCTAATAGTCTAGCCCTTTCCTGGACATCGTATAGCGAGAGCTTAATGGATGTGTCCCCCCCTCCCCCCCTGCCCTCTCCTCGCTTTTCTGTGTAATTGCAATTTTGTATTTTCTTTTATACTATACATCTTTTTACTTTCCAAAATACCTTTTAACTTCAATTAATATGTTATACTTCTTTTCTGGTTAAATAGAGATGTGAACATGCCGTCTTCCTACCTAAAGAAGTACCTTGCACAAAAATTGTGTCTTCAGAGCGAAGACGAGGTAATTATATACTTATATCGGCATTCAATATTTTCTTTGATATCTTCTATATGACACTTGATTATTAATTCTGAATTTTAGATCCTAATCATTTGTAATGTAGGTGGAGCTTCGCATGTTAGAAATGTTTATTCGTCCTGATTGCCTCTCAAACATATAGAAAAAATATGGTTACGCGTAGCACCTCACTCTAGAAAAATTTTAGTAAAAGTTGGAGCCTCTGCTGAAGAATTGGTCATGATTTTGAAATATTCTCGGTCACACCCAAAATTGAATTAGTATATTAACTATGTACAATATTTCAGTTTCTCCTTTACTTAGACATTCAAATTTGCAAGGAGAAAACTTCTTGTTGCATGTTGTTAAACACCTTTAATTTTTGTGTGTTTTTTTTATAAACTCGATTAGAGGTTTTTGAGTTACTTGTTTTGCACTCTGGCTATCACTTGTTTATTAAGAATTGTGTTTTTTTGCTAAAGATGTGTTAGGTTGCATTTTTTTCCAGATATTGACAGCCAGAGTCAGGGACGAATCTACATCATTGGTTACAGGTTTGACAAACCTTGGCCAAACTATTATATTCGTGTTAAAAATTTCACTTAATAGGGTATAGAAAAAAAATCTATATCGAATCCAACAAATCATCATGTACTAGAATCAGTGGCATAGCTACATAGATCGACCCAAGGGTGGTTATTTGAACACTCATAATAAATAACTTATTTTATGCATATAGAAAATAATACTAACATCAAAGTTAACAGGTTGAAATGCTCATAAGTTGGTTCGGATACCAATAAGAGATGGCTTTGTCCACATGTATGATCATGATTGGTGTTCATCTTTTGCTGGGGATTGATTCTTGAGACGAATTGTTCAACATACTATTTTTTCCCGTTACTATCAAACTTCATGAATTATTTTTCCCCATTGATTATCTCAATATACGTCTTGATCATGCTATCAGTTACTTTTCACGCCAAATTTATATCACATCGATTGCGAATCAAAAATCATTTTTCTTTCCCTTGAAACCTGCTCATATGAACACATTCTAGTTAAATTTGAGAAAACTTGGTTCTGAGAAGATTTCTTTTATAAACTTCTATAACAGGAATTAGAATTTCCAAATATCGTTTTTCAATTTGAAAACAAAAAATTATACTTTTTTCAATCTTCACGATGAAACATGGTCAAACGTCTTATTTTATGAGTTATGGATCACATTTTTTCTTGGCCATTGTGTTCTGTATATATTACTTATATAGAGTTTGTAGAAAAATTACTTTTTTTCTGCCAAACCAGTAAGTTAAGGGATGGTTCTGCCCCTGCATCTATATGGTAGGGGTGACAATTGGATGGGTTGGGTCATATTTAGGCAGGTCAAAATGGTCAAGATCCAACTCAACCCAAATTTGTTTGGGTCAAAACGGTTAAGTAATGGGTCATAACCCAATCCGTCCAATTATTACTAAGTTTTAATTACTTTTTAAAAAGATTTTAGTAACTAATAAAAATAATTGTTATGGTTATACATAATAGATTAAATTGGTCGAATGACCTGTGAGACCCTTGTACTTGGCTCCGCCTATTAGTTGAACCCTCCTACTCATCACTTTTCCGACTAAACCCTTAAACCCATCTGAACACAACATGTAAAGCCCTTTTCTCCCAGCCCAACTAAGTAGGAGGGTTCAATTTGGACTACATACCAACTCATTTTTTAATGGATTGAAATGAGCTGAGCCCAAACTTAAATAGGTTGGACAGATTGAATTTTATTTTTTCACCCTTAATCTATAGAAATGAAAATGGAAATTGTACTAACCAGTTGAATAAATCCAAGTGAACCTCCAAATCAGTGATGTATGTGAGATTATGCATTTCCTTTAAGGAATGGGATATCTTATGATCCAAAATTATCTCTTCACCAGCATGCCAATAACTCCAAAAATAATCTCCAAGTTTTTGAATCAGTCTTGTTTGAACATCGAAATCATGTTTGTTTACTACTCTCAAAACATTCACTCCTAATCTTTCAAGCCTTTGTTAATATTCCCAACTCTTGGCCTTGAGATTGAAAATACACAAAGAGGAATAGCACGTTCGTCTTCGCGTAAATCTAATCCAATTTTGTAGTGGCATAAGCACTTAGCATAGCTAAGCCACCTCCCAAGCTGTGTCCTTCCATTTTTATGCTTAATTCCTCATTCAAATATCGATCTATCAGTCTCTTAACTTCGTTAAGAACCTGTTACCTTGCTGACAACTTGCACACATTGCATTTATCGTGTTTCCTCGTGTAGATGTTCAACAATCCAGCTTCAGTTTTGATTGTTGGATCGCGACTAGACATGTTGTAATCTCTAGTTGGTCTTTGTAAGTCCATTATATCCAATATCTCCTCAACATCATTTGTTGTTTTCACCAAGAAATTGTTATGTCACGGCATCCTAAGTGTGTTGAGTACTCATCATTTGATACTGCAACATAGCCAATCCAATTTGCTTAGTGACTCAAATTACCAGGCCAAATTGAATGAGTGAGGCATTTGGAGAAATCATAGCCATGTTTTTCACCACTAGTGACTTTGGAAAAGAAATTAGGATCAATGCTAAAGTTATGATTCAAATTATGTGCAGTGGTGATTTTGAAAAAGAAACTAGGATCGATCTTACACCTACGATCAAAATCATATGTATTGTGACATGCTTGTAACATATCTCTGTAACATATTGGCTTTTCTTGTAACAGGAGATCAATAGGGTCAATCATCCCTTCCCAATCATTTCGACCATGTAACGACTCAAACCGTCGTTATTTAAGAAGGGCAAAATGTCATGAGTAGTTGGGCCCATTATCCCACCAGAGCGGAGTGATGCCGCTATGGCGGCAGTGCCCTAAGTGCCAAAAAGAGGCGAGGATCACCCCAGAAACTCTCAAAAGGCTACTCTAGGCTTGGGAAGGAATGAGGAATAGATTTCTAGCGTAAGGTCGATGACAACTCGCTGATTCCCGACCAAAATCCACCATCTCGTTGTCTGGAAGCCAGGATTGTAGCTACAACCCTCTGCAACTGCTTGGCGCCCAGGTAGGCTAGGTTTACTTACTTTAGTAGTCATAAATTTGTGCTTACTGAGTAATATATTGCTAATTGACGGTAGAATTCATGTTTAGGCTTTCGGGCGCTAAAAAAGGGGAGGTTGTACATGTACCCATAGTTGTTAATTGAGATGTGTGTCGTGGGGGGAAAGCCTCGTTCGATGAACTAGGGGTATGTGATGGTTCAACTTCATGTTGTTTTATATATGCTTGTAAATTGCTCCATCATATGCATGTATGTATGTGAATAGGGAAACATGAATTGAATCTAAGGAAATGATTAAGTATGAACAATTACATTCCATGAACTTGTTGATTGACTGTGTGACTATGTGCACTGTTCATTATGGGTGTGATTGTGATTGTGGTTGTGTTAACTGGACCAAGTGTCACGTTCTTACACATACATTAGACCGGGTGTCATGTTCTGACACATATATTAGACCGACTGTCATGTTCCGACACATATATTGGACCGGGTGTCATGTTTCGACACACACATATATATAGGATCGGGTGTGACGTTCTGACACACTAACAGTTTGGGCGTGGGTTCCATGAGAGAACCATTTGTGACTACTATATTCGTATCTACTTGCCATTGCTATTGGGGAATTGTATATTATTCCTAAAATGATATTGGAATAATGCATCATGTATATGTGTGTTTACTGTGTTGTAATTAATTGTTTATATCTCGTTTGCTAGAATTAACTGTGAATGATCAAGTCCAATCGGTATGAGGCCGGGTAAGTGGAGATCGAGGGTCCAGGTGTTATTACCGGCTATTTTTAGAGAGGTTGTCTGTGTTCTTAGACAATGAGAAGTAGGGTAGTGTTCATGAGGCACAAGTACATTGGTCCTACCTTGGGAAATGGATTGGTATTCGAAACGTCTATCGAGCCTTGATAGAGTATACTATGTGGTCAAGGGCTAAATGGTGATGCAGAAGAAACGAGGGGATGTCGTGAGTGGTTGGGCTGGTTGGTAGGGGTTGTATTCGAGAACTCCTCCATGAGATAGAATGGTTAAGTTATGATCAAGACCAGAGAGAGCAATGTGATAGACTAGGGGGTTAGAGTCAAGTGTGCTACTACGTTTAAGGTATACGGGAATGGTAAAGGCCAGAGGATAAAGGTTGAGGGGTGTACTTTCTTATTGCATGTTTCTTGCTGGTTGATTTCTTTATATTATGCGGTGGACAGTGGGTTGACCGATGATGCCTAGCAGTACGTGTGTTTTGTAATAATACTACTCTTGGTATGCCTTTGGCATAGTCTGGTTGCAGGGTCACCGATGTTTCATAGGTGAAGACGAAGACAATCTCCAACTACTTCTACTCTTCCTTCCCTGTGGTGAAAATTGTGTCATTAGCTATTGTATTTTATACCCTATAATTTTAGAAGCTATTGTACCTGTTTAGACTAGATCACTGGGGGCATTAAACTTTATTTTACAATTTTTTTTAACTTTGGATTGTTTAAACTCTTATTTATGTAACAATCCCATGAATTTCCTTTTATCTCCAGTTTTCTTAATTTTTCGCATATTTTTGACCGTTTGGGGATCAAGGGTCCTCCTACTTAGGTGTTAGAGTAAATGCTTGCACAGTCCGATGGGTTGGATTGTGAAAAATTGGTATCAGAGCCCAAGTTGTCGGTCTCCCTGTACAAGAGCAAAATACGAAATAGACTCATGTGGATTGGTGTGTTGATGTCCACATCTAATCTTCAGGAAGCTATGAAGCATTCTACGAAGTCGTTATATTTCTTTTCTCCTTCCGTGCGGGTTGTCACTTGTGGTATGGGTTGAGTCCAATTGGTATCTTCAGATTCCAATTGGAATCTCAACAAAGTGAACTGGATGTCGTAGTCGCGGCTGAAGGGACACAAGCAAGGTAAATTGGAACCAAGAAGGTTCCAATTAGTATATGGCCTTAAAGGCTGTATAAAAGCATGGTAGATCAGCTAATGGTCATCCATGAAGTGAATTAAGTTAATAATTTTGACTTCCTTGTGTGATGTAACTTGAATTTATGATTATGTGCATAGTGTTGTCTGTCTAGATTTTGATGTGTGCAGTGTACTTGCCTAAAAGTTTGAAAGTAGGTGGGTTACGATTGCTTGGGTTTTCGTGAACTTGTTATCAAGGGAAAAGTCATCACTGGGTTACATGCAAAGGTCTACAGATAAACTATGATGTGCTTCGTAAAACTAATTATTGACTTGTGACATGATATACTTATGAGAGGGAATGCAACTGTTAGTTGTGCATGGACTTACCATTGTTTAAGAGGGTAAGGGAAAAGATCGATTTGTGACTGTAGGGAAACTCGGGTTTCAGGGCAATCAGGATTGGTCGGGAACCATGTAAGAAAAAGGGTTATGTTTTCAAAATAGAGGAATTTGTTGTTATGAAAGGTTCCCTTGACGTGTCTTGCAACTGATTGTAAGCCGTATAATTAGTAGTCATATTCTTAGGATGTGCATGCTTGTTAGGTTAAATTAGCGGGAAAAGGTTCTGGTGTGTATACCGATGGTTGACCTTGGAGTGGACAACGCCTATCTTAGCTAAGAGGGTTATCCTAAATTCTTAACTATGACCCTAGGAATCAATGAAAAACTCTAGAAATAGGGAGAACTCCCAGGAAGTATTGTCTTGGAAACTGACCCCGTCATGGTTTCTGGGGCGGGATCATCCCGCCAGGGTGGGACCGCCAGAGTGGGACAGGACGAGATAGAATCTCAGCCATGCCTCCCCTATTTTTCCCTTGTTTCCCCTATGGACCCCGAATCGTGCATGGGCTAATTTCCGCAATCCAACCAGTACTTCGCAATAGAACAGTGAGTTATAATGACCTAGCATTTAATTAATGCTATGAAAATAGCAAAACGAGCATCATGTGCTTAAAAAACTGAAGGAAAAGCAAAAAGAGAAATATATACATCGTTTGTTACATGCCCAAGTGGGGCAAACCCAAATCAAGGCCCATGGGGAGGGGGAGTGTTAACATCTGAATCTAGGTCCTCTGGGCTACCTCGCCAGTCCACGCCTCGCTCAACTAGGAGAACTCCCAAAAGTCCTCTAGCTCGAACCTAGGAAGCTCCCTCTAGGGGGCGACGCAAGAGAAAATGAACTTAATGGTCTTCCACATCTGGCCCATCAGACGATCCCTCTTTACATTCTTCTTTTTCTTCTATCGCAGCTGGCAACAGAGCATCTCAACCTCGAGGGAAGTGAAGGGTGGAACTGAAGTCGAGGTGCTAGCATAAGAGCTTCCCAACCTTCTCTGGTTGGCCGTCAGGTCCTCCTCCATACGAGTGCTTGAAAGTGGAGGCCAAGATTGTGTTGGAAGAGTGTCGTCCTCCTCATCATCATCCTAACCTTCGTCATCGGCCTCAGCCGTTGCTCTGCTGCTGCCGGCCCCATCTGCTTTTCTTCTTTTCCTTCCTTGGGTGGAAGGTTGCCTGATCAAAAGAGGATGAAAAGGGGGATCCATAAGAAGTACCTCATCAGTGTCCAAGAGTGGCACCCCCGCCCCGCTTGCACATCACCGTCACTAGTCCAGGCAGGAAGAATGCCTTTTTTTTCCCTCTGTAGAACATCTTCCACTCGGATATGATCTGTTTCCCCACATTCAGCCTCAATCCCCTGCACAACATAAGCCACCACTAGAGCCCGGGAGAAGGTCACGTTGGTGCAGTTACCAGAAGGGCGAATCCTCCTAGATACCATATGCAACTATCTCTTGGCATCCAGTGACTAGTGAGTACTGGTGATGCCCTCTGTAGTAGCCCAGTAAACCCGGTCCTAGCGTACAATCTCAAACAGTGTATCCCGTAGCCAACCCAAATCCATCTCCCTAAGTCTGGTCTCGTACTCTAAGTTGGAGACCTCCGTTACCTCGAGAACCTCAATAACGAACTAAGTGCTCAAAGGGATGTCGTCTCCGTTGATGCATATGGTAGGGTGATGTTCATCCCAGCGGACGGTAGGGAGTAGGGCATAGAACTCCCTTACCCAGCTTGAGCGTGCGGTAGGGGGAGCCTCTGTTAGCGAACCCCAACCAAACTCCATCAGCTAGGCATGGAAGGTAGGGGTTTTCTCCGCTAAGCCCAGCAGGTGGAAACCCCTCTTACACAAGATTTGGTGTTCCAGTGATCATGGTGTCTCTCCCAACTTGCAACATCGGGGAACCGGACGAAGGGCAAGTTTTCTTCATTGATTCCAGCCATGGTTAGACAAGCCTGCAAAAATTCATGAAACATACACGTTAGGACTCTATGGAATTAGTCAATCCTGGGCTAAGAAAAGGAAAAAATATATATTTTAAGTGGCAAGGGGCCACTGTTCCGCAGGATCACACCACAGTGGCCCCGCCATAGCGGGATAAAAGCTGCCACAGTGGGGTGAAGGCCGCCCCAGCGGGATGGGTCGAACTTCAAGCCACGATCATGGCGCCCCTTTTCCCCAAAACCTCATTTTTAACAAAATTTGCACCAGATCAATGTTTCTAGAGTACCCTATTACCTAGCTATACAAAGACCCCTGCAGTTCAACCCCAAAATGGTGCCCCAATTCAAGTTTTACACCTAAAAACTATTCAACTTCCCCCACCCATTTTGGAACTGTTTCAGCCATATTATCACAAAATCCTTCTCAGAACGTTATGGAGACATTGTGAACGTAAGGGAAATGTCCACACTACATTTTTCGTATTGAATCAACCAACCCACGTAAGCATTTTGAAAACTACCCCAAGGCCATTCTACCCAACCAACTATTTTCATACAATCGTTGTTAAGAAGGTAATAAAGTAATTAGAGTAGGGAGCAAGAACATTACCTTAAGATTGACGTTTGGAGCCAAGCAATTGAGAGAGTTTTTGGAGTTTTGAGTGGGTATAGGAGGAAATGGGGAAAGCATTCCCCTTTCTCCCTTCTAAAATTGATCCCGACCTCCCACCACGGCCAAAGGGTCCCGCCACAGCGGCCCCACCTCAGCGGGAATCCAACCGCTCTGGCAGGGTTAGGCTAGGCAATTGGGCATGTCTCTTTTCCTCTGTATATTGCCCCATTTCCCTAGTTGGTTCCCTGGGTAAAGATCCATCTATTCCTAAACCTTGGGAACCATTATCTTTCACGTCCCATGACGGGCCGATCCGTTAGTTTCAAAGTACTCCAAATAAATTTGTGCTTACTCCTCCGCTTGTCGTTCGGGGATGAACGAGGGTAAATTGGTATCTATTGTAACAGCCCGAACTGTCATTAATTAAGAAGGGAAAAACATCGTGAGTAGCTAGGCCCAATGTCCCAACAAAGCGGGGTGATGCTGCTACGGCGGCGGCGCCCCAGCGGGATGGGAGAGCTAAGCGGGATGGTCAGGGTAATGACGCAAAGTCTTATTTCCTCATTTTCCCTAAGTGCCAAAAAGAGGTGAGGATTTCCCCAGAAACCCTCAAAAGGTTGCTCTAGGCTTGGGAAGGAAGGAGGAATAGATTTCTAGCGCAAGGTGGATGACAACTCACTAATTCTCTGAAAAAATCCACCATCTCTTTGTCCGGAAGCTAGGATTTGAGCTACAATCCCTTTGCAGCTGCTTGGCGCCCAGGTAGGCTAGATTTACTTAGTTGAGTAGTCATAAACCCGTGCTCCCTACGTAATATATTGCTAATTGATGGTAGAATTCATGTTTAGGCCTTCGGCTATAAAAAGAGTGGTGGTTGTACATGTACCCCTAGCTGTTAAATGAGATGTGTGTCGTTGGGGAAAGCCTCATTCGGGGAAATAGGGGTAGCTGATGGCTCAACCTCCTGTTGTGTTATATATGCTTGTAAATTGCTCCATTGTATGCATGCATGTATGTGAATAGGGAACCATGAATTGAATCTAAGGAAATGATTAAGTATGAACAATTACATGCCATGAACTTGTTGCTTGACT
The DNA here is from genome assembly GCF_900185275.1 of Solanum verrucosum. Lineage (NCBI taxonomy): Eukaryota > Viridiplantae > Streptophyta > Magnoliopsida > Solanales > Solanaceae > Solanum > Solanum verrucosum. The sequence continues at coordinate 1,441,522 of NW_026020705.1, forward strand.
ATGTGACCATGTGCATTGTTCATTATGGGTGTTGTTGACACCCAATTTTGGACTCCACAATATAAATTTATCATCGAGCTTCCTAAATTCCAAATGATTTAAAATAATTGACTTTATAAAATTCAAAATATTTTTCAAGTCATTTTAAGTAGTTTTGTCATTTTTTAATAAATTTTAAAATAATATATATATATTTATTTATTTTTCTATATGATTTTATATATATTTATTTCATTTTTTTGAATATTCGAAAATCGTTTCTCAAAAAGATTTTGTTTATTTGATTATTTGGTTAATTAGTCTAATTATTCAATAGTTTATAATTTCGAGTTAATTAGTTTGTAATTAAATTAATTATTTTATAATCGATTTAATTAGTTTATTTCTTTAAGATTAAGAAGTTCATTAATTAATTAAATATTAATTTGACTTATTTAGATTTTAGCCAAACTTACCAATTATTCAATTTGGCTATATTTCTAAGCCGATTTAGATCACAATTACAATTCAAGTGGTCAAATCCTAAATGAAATTGGTTAATTTGTAAATTTCTCAAAACACTTTCTACAAATCCAATTCAAGAACAATTTTGGGCCCTTTTGTTTCACTCCAGTAGGCCCAATTCCAATTTCCAACCCCAAATAATTCCCATCCCATCCCAATACAACAATACATCGTACAATAGCCATACCCTACGACCCCTATACCCGTCTTCTTCATGCGACTAGGACGAAACCATACGCATCAATCTGGTAAACTCGGGAAAAGACGCTACTCTGAGACGTCGACATCAGCCGCCCTCACGTCTCCTTTTCCCTCTTTCGCGGAAGTCACAGTTTTTTCCCATCTCCTTTCACTGTGGCCTTGAAAAGGGCATATGAATTTTCAAATTCAAAATTTTGACCGTTTTCCCCCTAAATCAACCTCAAATCCCTCTATATAAACCTCCATCTTCTTTAATGTTTGGGGTGGGGAAAAGAGAAGAGGATTAAGAGAAGTTGGGGACAAGAGATTTTTACAATCTAAAACATAAGTTTATTTTTTTAATTGAAAGGACAAAAAATTGAGAGAAATTTTTTATTTTGTATCAATTCTTTTCTTGTTCGAGTTAAGCTCACTGTGGTGTAAAAGCTTCACGGTCAAGCTCGTTGTCCCAGTCGCTGCCCGGAAAAAGGAAATCTTTCTTCCTTTTTGGTCTAGTTTTAGTATGTAATTCATAATTTAGATGTTTTGTGTCAACTTTGTGTACTAATAATCTCAAGTGTGGTTCTGTTTCTTCAAAGCTCGCTTAGATGCCATTCGATGTCGCTTTTCATACTTGTAACATGTAGCTCATCTTCTTTTAGCTTAAATTTCTACTACCTGATTGAATTTGATTTTCTTTACAGTTATTCACCGTCACTAGCTTGGTTTGTTTGAAGTTTTGATCCTTTAAGATGCTAGTTGGTTCTACTTGTAGTTGAACTCTTGTTCTCTTATTCATGATTTATTCTTAGATTAGTTCTAGTCTCATTTGGTTTGGAAATGTGATTTTTTTGCTCTATTTCATCTTGTCCTTACATCACTATTCTGATGGGATCTCCCTATTTTAAATGCAAACCATTCTGAAGCATCATTCAATGCGTTGGTTCTTAGGCAAAACATAGCATCCATGTGCTTAAGTGTATAAGTGTTTTGTACATTATGTTACCCTGCACTTATCGTAGTTTGTAGTGTGATTGCCATCTTTAAGCATGTTTGGCTGGCAATATTTTAATCTTTTAAAGTAAATTTTGGGTCATTTTTCTCTGATTTTGTTCTTGTTGAAGAGTCAATTGTGTTGTGATGTTTATCACTTTCACCCCGAGTAATGTTGCCTTGTTTTCTTTTGTTTTAGTGTTCAGAATGGTCAGTTGGTCATGTGTTTGTGATTTTCTTCAATAAGTCTAAAATGAATAAGTTCCTGCTTTGGTATATGTATTAAATAACATGTTTGCTCATTTTAATAATGTGGTCAGTGGTCTTGTTGCCAGATTCTCTTCTTGTTTAACTTGATTGAAATTATGTTCAAATCCATATTCCTTTAGTCATATGTTGCTTACTTTGCTTTAGTTTTTTGTATGAACTCACCCCTTCCGAGTCCATGGTGGACCTCTCTCTTGCATCTTCGGGATGAGCCATAAAGGCTCAAGTTTACCCCTTATCAAGTTAGCCAACTTTGAGATATCGAAGAACAAGTCTTTGGAATTGACGTACAGGTCTCGAAAAGCAGAAAAATGGGCTGTATACATCCTATATACACTGATATACAACAAGTGTATACAAAAATGGGTTTTGGGTTAAACCCCAAAAGTAGCAATGATTTTGGCCCAAGAAAGGCCCAAATTCTATCTCTTCCTTACTCTTAAATTATTTAATTGTGATTATTTATTGTTTATTGTGTATTGACTCTAACTTTAAAATTGTTGGTTAACTTAATTAAATTCCCCAAAAGATGAACCATATTCTTTATGTTTGTTTATTTTAATAAAATTTCATTTTTGATCAACTCTTGTACTTTTATTGAATATCTTTAGTTAAAATTTTAATTAATTTAAAATAGTTTTCATATTTTAATTAACCAAATTGGTTTAAATTATTTCTAATCTAGTTTCGTTAAATTTCTAATCACTTGCAATTTCATTCAAATGTGTCAATTTAGGTCCTTTTCTTTAAAAATAAAATAAAATGTGTCCCTTATTTAATTATTTTTTCAAAGTCAAATCAAATTATGTTAAACACTTCTTCCTAAAAATAGTCAAAAAATATATTAACCAAGTCGTAGGATAACCGCGTGTTAGCGGGTGCTTCAAATGCCTTAGAAACCTTCTTAAAGCGTAAATAAGAACCTCTTACCTATTTTCTTTGGAGTCTTTTTAAATAATTAAGTTTTCTTAATTTCTTAAAAAAAATTAAGTGGCGACTCTTCTCTAAGTATTTTTCTCAAATTGTTTATACTTAGAACATTTTCAAAGAGTGATTTTTCTAAAAATAGTGAAAATTACGGCATAACAGAAATGACGACTCTGCTGGGGAATTAATTAGGTTCTACCCATAATAACTTGACTATTTTTTACTATTTGCTAATATTTGTTGAATTGTTTTGCCTCATATGTGTCTTATTTGCTTAAATTGTGATATCAACTATCATTTCATGCACATCATCTATTCCGTCAAACAACATTTTTTTATTTTCACTTAAAGGACGATTATGCGGGCCACAGTCATTCGTTAACCAATTGCTTCTTGAGGTAATCTAATGAATATAGTTGGCCACTGGATGGCAAGGTCGCTAACTGCCCCAGCCTAAGTTGTCCGCTTGGGTCACTAGTCCACTTCGAATAAATCCCACTCATAGTCAACTAGCGTACAACGAAACCAAATCTCTCAATTTAGCACATTTGAACTAAGATGCCATTAGAAGTCCACCGTATGTCTATTTGGCCCATTGATCAATAAGAGGCAATCATGCTTATGTGTTTAAATTTTGAACGATGTATACATCATTTGGCAAAACATTGTCTCTTGGGGTTGGGAGTTTAATAGTTTGTTCAAGTCGAAGAAGTATCAAGGTACCATTTCATCCAAAAGCGTGTACATTCGGAGATGACAAGAATAAAAAAGAAGGACCGCCTATGGAAGCATAGTTTAAGATTGTACCCCTGCGTGGGATTGATTATTCGTATCCCTTTCCCTATTATGTATCCCCTTTCAGTTTTATTCGTAAAATTTGTATAAATTTGGCAATGGAATGTTCAAATGACGTTACACATCCTTCAAATCGCTAGGTCTACCCTTGACACAAAAGAGTCACATATTAGTTTAGAACGCGCAATATTTGTTTGTGTCATAACTGCTTGTATGAATATGTTGCTTTATTTGAAGATGTTCTAGCCTACTCTTTTGAAATTTTCTAGAACCCCTAAGCATACATATCAAGTCACTATCGAAAGTGCGTCCCAAAAGATGAACCATATTCTTTATGTTTGTTTATTTTAATAAAATTTCATTTTTAATCAACTCGTATACTTTTATTGATTATCTTTAGTTAAAATTTTAATTAATTTAAAAGAGTTTTCATATTTTAATTAACCAAATTGGTTTAAATTATTTCTAATCTAGTTTCGTTAAATTTCTAATCACTTGCAATTTAATTCAAATGTGTCAATTTAGGTCCTTTTCTTTAAAAATAAAATAAAATGTGTCCCTTATTTAATTATTTTTTCAAAGTCAAATCAAATATTGTAAATTATTATTTTTTATGTCAAACACATCTTCCTAAAAATAGTCAAAAAATATATTAACCAAGTCGTAGGATAATCGCGTGTTAGCGGGAGCTTCAAATGCCTTAGAAACCTTCTTGAAGCGTAAATAAGAACCTGTTACCCATTTTCTCTCTAAATTTTAAAAGACTTAATCTGTTAGAGTCTTTTTAAATAATTAAGTTTTCTTAATTTCTTTAAAAAATTGAGTGGCGACTCTTCTCAAATTATTTTATACTTCGAACATTTCAAAGAGTGATTTTTCTAAGGATAGTAAAATTACGGCATAACAGGTGTGATTGTGACTGTGTTTGTTCTGACTGGACCAGGTGTCACGTTCCGACACACACACACACACACATATATATATATATATATATATATATATATATATTGGATCGGGTGTCACGTTCCGACACACTAACAGTTTAGGCATGGGTTCCATGAGATAACCATTTGTGTCTACTATATTCGTATCTACATGCCATTGCTATTGGGGAATTGTATATTGTTCCTAAAATGATATTGGAGTTATGCATCATGTATATGTATGCTTACTGTGTTGTAATTAATTGTTTATATCTTGCTTACTGGAATTAACTGTGAATGATCAGACCCAATCGGTATGGGACTCTACAAGACGTGTTCAATTCGAATTGAGACTCTAGAAGGTGTGTTCGGTTTCAATTAGATTTCTTCGAGGCTACTACCCTAAACCCTAGTTCATACCTATATAAAGGGTACTAAATTCCCTTAAAAGGCATCTCAAATATTTCACAAAAGTCATGGAATATTAATATAGAGGTCAAATCTAAATATTCCTTGTTTGAGAAATTCGCCACTAACGGCCCTCGAATCATGGATAAATCTTACGAGAGTAGAACCAAGGGAGGAACAGAGTTGTACCCGCACTATTATCAATAAAATATTCATGTTTCTTCATATTTTATTGGCGTGGTTTATTTATTTTCCATATGTTTAAAATTTGTTGCAAACAAATTGGCATGCCCAGTGGGACCATCTCTACCTCTCATATCAACTTTTTCAGAATAAAAAAAATATTGAGATGACTTCCATAAAGATCAACTCTTAATCAACTGCCTCTAAAGCCATTAGCTTCAAGTTCTTTACTGAAGTTGATGACATTCTTGGTGTTTCCTTTGGAAGTTTTGGAGCTGTTACGGGGAGCAACGTTGTTATGCTAGGACAACAAACACTTCAAGTGTTGTCACATAAACTCCTATTTTTGGGTCTTCAACTCCAAAAGGACTAAGTTCCTCCACAAATGCTTTAGAAGGAGGAATTAGTGTTGCTGAAAAGATCAAGAAAACATTGGCTCTACTTGAACAATCTGGTTTGAAGAAATCTACCACAAGAGAGAACTATGATTCAACCAATGAATCATCTCCACATGCATCGTGTAACATGAGTCCACTGAAGATCAACTTACACGACAATCAATGTTGCTCTCCTACATCTCCAATGATTATGCAAACAATGTTGACCGCTGCTTCTTCCCCTGAGGAACAATTCCCAACTCTGACAAAGTTGGTTAAAAGATTGACAAAGAATGTATAACACCAAAAGTCTTGAATTGATAATTAGATAGATATGATGGAAGGACTTTTAGATGGAGAAGTGATTCGTGCACCGGGAAAGGGTGTTGAAGTTCAAGAGATCAGAGATCTTATGAAGAAAGCACCCCTTGTTAATGAGATGTCAGTTTCTTCTAAAGGAATGATCCCACTCGATTGCTTGAAGGAGTTCATTGAAGGCACAATCAAGGATAAGTATTAAGTCTCCACCAAGTCTTCTCATATGTATGCCAAGCCATACACTGCAAGAATTGATAACTTTAAAATGCCTGTTGGTTATCAACCTCTCAAAATTTCAACAATTTGAGGGTAAAGAAAATCTGAAGCAACATGTTGCACACTTTGTGGAGACATGTAATAATGCTGGAACATATGGAGGCAATCTAGTCAAGCAATTTGTCTGCTCTCTAAAAGAAAATGTCTTTGATTGGTACACGGATCTTGAACCAAATTCTATCGATAGTTGGGAGCAACTAGAGCATGAGTTTCTCAATTGCTTCTATAGCACGAGGCGTACGGTAAGCATGGTAGAACTCATGAATACTCGCCAAAGGAAGGACGAACCGATTATAGACTTCGATGGAGGAACTCGAGATTTAATTGCAAAGATAGGCTTAGTGAAGCTTCTGCAATAGAAATGTGTATCCAAGGGATGCACGGGGAGTTTCTTTACATCTTACAAGGAATAAAACCAAACTCCTTTGAAGATCTAGCTACTTGCACTCATGATATGGATTTGAGCACGTCCTATGCTGGAAAAGATATGACGTTTGTACATAACCCTCACAAAGGAACCAAGAGATGGAGCAAATTTGTGCCCAAGAAGGACAACAAAGATTAAATGAATGTTAATGTGTCACCTGTAAAGTTCACTACAAAGGAAGGTAAGAAACAAATTGTGTGACCGAATTTCCAAGCGCATTCGAACCAAAAGTTGATCCTAAGGGAAATGCAAGAAAAGGAATACCCCTTCTTGGATTATGACATTTCTGATATTTTTGATGAGTTGATTGAGTTAAAGTTCATTGAGTTGCCAGAGATGAAGCGACCTGATGAAGCTGATGACCCAAATTATTGCAAGTATCATAGACTTGTAAGTCACCCTCTTGAAAAATGTTTTGTCTTGAAGGATAGAGTGATGCGATTGGTTAGAGAAAAAAAGATTGTCCTTGATGATAAGAAAGCTAGTTCTAACCGAATCTCCATCACATTTTGCTCGTTCGATCCGATCCAAATATGTATCTCTGAAAAGCATGAAGAAGAGTCCTTAGAGAAAAGACAAATCTCAAGTAGATATAGATGGTAACGAAGGCTGGATTCTTGTGACTAGGCGAAGACGCAACAAGTTAAGCTTACGAAAGGAATCATCCGAGCAACCGATCAGAAGGAAGATGGTGAGGAAATTGGAAAAATAGAAAATAATCAAGCGCCCAAATAGGGCAAAGGTAGAAGTGTATCACTACCAGAAACCCCGACATCATGTGACTCTAGATGAATTCTTACCAAGTTCATTCTGCACAAAGTCTACTCAAGACAATGTCAAGGCATCATGTTTCAATGCTGATAAAGAAGAAACAATGAAGGTGTCTCCTACTGAAAAAGACGGGACAATAAGCGAATTATCGCCACAAGTGTCTCCTAGTGACGAAGAAGAAGTAATGACGGAAATCCCATCAATGATATCTCCTTCATCTTCTGAAAAACCTATTGAACCTTCTTCCCAAGAAGCACATGTATGTGGCAATGAGGGAAATCCCATCAATGATGTCTCCTTCATCTTCTGAAAAACCTATTGAACCTTCTTCCCAAGAAGCACATGCATGTGATACAAAATTCATATTTATAGACAATGATCTTCTATTTGGTGAAACACTACACAATCGTCCTTTGTATATGGTGGGTCACGTGCTAGAGAAGAAGATAAATAGAATCTTAATAGATGAAGGATCTAGAGTCAACATTCTACCTATCCACACATTGAAGAACTTAGTGAAAGTTTTCTATTGATACAAGGATTCAATCAAGGGGGAGAGAGGCCCATAAGCTCTATTAAATTAGAAATCCACATGGAAGATTTGCGATCAAGCGCATGGATGCACGTGATCGATGCAAAGACTTCATACAATATATTACTTGGCAGACCTTGGGTACATCAGAATAGAATTATCTTATCATCTTACTATCAATTTTTGAAGTATCTTGAAGGTGGGATTGAAAGGAAGATAGTTGTGGATGATAACCTTTCCACAGAAGTTGAGACACACTTTGCCGATGCAAAATTCTATTTGAAGGTTTATATTGTTAAAGGGGAAAAATCTAATGATGTCAAATCAATCAAGTCTGATAAGATCACAAAAAAAATAATTGATGTGGTTGTTGGAAAGGTAAAAGTTGACAGCAAAGAACGTTGTACCATCATTAATGAAAGGAAGATCATGTCATCGAAGAAGTTGACTTCTGAACTTCGTTATGTTCCAAAACTAAAAAAGAAGAAGGTAGATCATCTAACCTTTAAGAAAATTCATCTAGAGGACTAACTCTTCCTATCAGACGGATTGATGCAATAAACTTATCTTCGAAGCTGCTAGGAAAGTCAATAGCTCAAAATCAAGTGCAAGATGTGGAATTCCCTACAAAGCGCACAAGAGAAGGTTTTGATCCCAATGCTTACAAGTTATTTGTGAAGGCTCGATGCAACCCTAATGAGCCATCAATGTTAGGGAAACTCCCATTGGAAGATACAACTAGGCAAGCACGTGAAGTCCTAAGCTATAGCCAACCGTCGCCAATTCGCGTTTCCATAAGAAGGGCAAGCAATAATCATATAAATGTTGAAGATGATGTCACTGCTCCTAATAAAAAGCTTTTCATATTTTATCGACTTAGAGAATCAACTTCAAAAACTTCTGTGTTCGAGAGATTAGGTCCATTGAAGAAGAACAACAACAAACATCGGAGAAGTTATCTAAAAGTGACAATGCTGGCTTCATGTATGATCCAAAAGGATTTCAAAAGTTTGATTCCTTCTAGAATAAGGCGACGACTGGAACTTGTGGTTTCTTGTAAAGAGGAACTAAATGCAAAGACTCACACTGTGGTTTACACCAAGGAGCGTGAGGAAGATGAAGAAAGTGTAGGCTCCATGTTACAATCCAAAATGAGCACGATGCCTTGCCTTAAACTAAGATTGATAGAGAGTTGTAAGATATTGTCTGATGTTGTCATATATCTGTCAATGACAATGATCCTCCAGAAGAGGAAGATATTGGAGATGTTCCACCAGAAATTGAAGACGGGGTGAAGACCACAATAGATCCCTTAAAGGAACTTGACCTTGGCACTGCTGAAGACCCAAGGCCAACTTACTTGCGTGCCTTTCTGGAAGTTGATGAAGAAATCGCTTATGTGAATATACTGAAAGAATATAGGGATGCCTTTGCTTGGAGTTATAAAGAAATGGTTGGCTTGAATCCTAAAGTAGTAGTCCATCAGTTGGTAGTCAAAAATGGTGCTCGTCATGTTAAGCAAGCCCAAACACGTTTTAGACCAGACTTGGTTCCATTAATAGATCATGAAGTCAACAAACTCATTGAGGCATGATTCATTCGCAAAGTTAAATATCCTACATGGATTTCAAGTATTGTTCTTGTAAGGAAGAAGAAGGGCCAAATTCGAGTTTGTGTTGGCTTCATGGATCTCAATAATGCATGTCCTAAAGATGAGTTCCCTCTTCCCATTCCGGAGTTGATGATTGATGCCACTACTAGTTATAAGGCAATGTCATTCATGGACAGTTATTTTGGCTATAATCAAATCTGCATGGCACCAAAAGATGAAGAACTCACCGCATTTCGCATGCCTAAAGGTATTTATTGCTACAAGGTGATGCCTTTTGGTTTGAAGAATATGTTGGTGCTACATATCAAAGGGCTATGCAAAATATATTTGATAACTTGCTCCATAAAAATGTTTAATGTTATGTTGATGACCTGGTGCTAAAGTAGAGAAAGAGAGGTGATCATTTGAAAAACTTAGGATGGTGTTTGAGATGCTTCGAAGATATCAACCAAACATGAATCCATTAGTGTGTGTTGTCGGAGTTACTTCTGGAAAGTTTCTTGGCTTCATTGTGAGACATCGAGGAATTGAAATTGATCAATCAAAAGTTGATGCAATTTCAAAGATGCCCGAGCCTTGAAATATTCATGAGTTAAAAAGTCTCCAAGGAAAGTTAGCCTGCTTGAGGAGGTTCATCTCAAATTTAGCAGGAAGATGCCAACCATTTGGTCATCTCATGAAGAAAGGTACTCCTTTTAATTGGGACCAAACATGTAGCGATGCCTTTAAAAGTATCAAATCGTATCTAGCCAAACCTCCAGTTTTGACAGGCCCTATATCTGGAAAGTCATTGATACTCTACATTGCAGCACAAGAAAGGTTTGTAGGAGCCCTGTTAGCCTCAAGAGAATAGTGAAGAAAAAGAAAACTCTCTTTATTACTTTAGTAGATCAATGACGCCAAATGAGTAGAACTATTCGTCAATTGAAAAGGTGTGCTTGGCACTAGTCTTCTCAATTCAAAAGATGAAGCCTTACTTTCAAGCTCATGTTGTCCGCCTTATCTCTAAAGCAAATTCCATCAAGTTTTTATGCCAAAACCTGTCCTTAGTGACCAACTAGCAATATGGTACCTCCAATTCCAGCAGTTTGAGATCGTGTACATCCCTCAGAAAGTTGTGAAGGGACAAGCATTAGCAGATTTCTCGGCAGACGATCTGATACCAAATGATTGGGAGTTAACTGATGAGCTTCTTGATGAAGATGCAATGTCTATTGAAATTCAACTGCCTTGGAAAATGTACTTTGATGGGGCTGCACATCGTGGCGGAGCTGGAACTGGCGTGGTGTTCATCACTTCGCAAGAAGAGATTTTACCATCCTTTACTTTGAAGCAATGTTGCTCCAATAATGTCGTTGAATACCAAGTGTTGATACTTGGACTTGAAATTGTTGTCTACATGAAGCAATTACACTTACAAGTCTTTGGTGACTCTCAGTTGGTAATTAATCAACTCTTGGGAGTTATGAGGTGAAGAAGCCCGAATTGCGCCCTTATCATGATTACGCTCAAAAATTGATAGGATGTCTTGGAGATGGAACCCTCCAACATGTGCCTAGAATGGAAAATAAAAAGGTTGATGTGTTGGCTTCCCTAGCTTCAATGCTAACCCTTCCTGATCAGACACAAGTCATTATTTTCCAAAAATGGATAGTACCACCACCAAATGAGGACGAATATACAAAAAATAAGCTTGAGTATCTCGCCGCTATTTCAAAAGCTACGAAGGAAGATTGCAGACAACCCATTATTGACTATATGTGTTATGGGATACTTCCAGAAAATCTAAGGAGAAGTACTAACATTCATCATCGTGCACCTCGCTTCCTTTACTACAAGGAGACATTATATAGAAGATCATTTGAGGAAGTACTCTTACGATGTTTGGGAGGAAGAATCAATCCAAGATCTATAAGAAGCATACTCAGGAGTATGTGGATCACATCAATCTGGGCCAAAGCTCCACTTTGATATAAAAATAATGGGGTATTATTGGCTAACCATGGTGAAGGATTGCTTAGATTATGCTCGAAGGTGCGATGCTTGTCAATTTCATGCGAATTTCATACATCAGCCACCTGAAGTATTGCACCCAACTATCGCATCTTCGCCATTTGATGCTAGGGGATTAGATGTTGTTAGACCACCACCAAAATCTTCTGGTGGACACTTGTACATTTTGGCCGCAACAAATTACTTCTCAAAATGGGCCGAAGTTGTCGCTCTTAAAGCAGTGAAGAAAGAAAATATTGTAGATTTCATTCGAGTGAATATTATCTATTGCTTTGGCATTCCTCGCTACATAATAACAGACAACGGCAAGCAATTTGACAACAAGTTAATGAACAAGATTTGTGATCTCTTTGGCTTCAAGCAACGTAAATCTTCTATGTATCATGTTGCCGCCAATGGTCTTGTTGAAGCATTCAATAAGGTTCTATGCAACCTACTCAAGAAAGTCGTCTCCAAGTCCAAATAGGATTGGCATGAAAGAATGGAAGAATCCTTGTGGGCATATAGGACCATGTACCGAACTACAACTCAAGCAACACCATTCACTTCCTTTTGGAGTTGAAGCAGTCTTGTCACTTAAGCGTCAAATACATTCTTTAAGACTTACTATTTAAGAAGGGCTCATTGAAGAAGAAAATGCTCGACTGCGTCTTGCTGAGTTAGAAGCACTTGATGAAAAAAGGCTAGAAGCCCAACAAAATCTTGAATGTTATCAAGCTCATCTATCTCATGCTTTCAATAAGAAGGTTTGCCTGAGGTGCTTCCAAGTTGGAGACCAAGTTCTCGCTATTAGAAGACCCATCATTACTTCGCATAGGTCTGGGGGGAAAATTACCTCAAAGTGGGATGGACCATATGTTGTACAAGAATCATATTCAAATGGTGCTTACAAGCTTGTTGATGCAGATGGCGTAATGATCGGTCCTATTAATGCAAAATTCATGAAGAGGTACTACCTTTGAACTAAGATGATGATCTTTAAGGTACGAGCCTAAAATGCATATCACTTCTGGCCCCCAAGAGTATAAAATGTGTACGGTAAGCGGTAAAATCAAAGAAAGAGTTCTATAAATTTTTCAAAGGTGAAACATCCACGTCCTTGCAGTCCATTTCTTTGATAATTACTTGGATTTCATCTTTAATAGGAGAAGCAGAATCTATGTCACTTGTTGAAAGTTTTCCCTTAATAACTGATAACGTTCAAATATACTTCTTGAAAAGAAATATAAACGATCGTATGCAATATATTTACCCAACTATGAGTCGGGGTCGATCCCACAGAGAATATGGAAGAATATTGTCAACAGTAAATATTTAACTCGATAGTCGTTATAAAAATGGGGGATTTAAATTGAAATAAAATAAAATAAAAATAATAAAAAGATAGCTTTGAACTAAGTATTTATTTATATTCAGATTATGAAAAGTAACTAGGAATGTGTTCCCCATAAGCTCATAACGCAGTAATTCTAATAATAGTAATCCTTTTCTAGTGTATTATATGCAAAGTGATAAGTTAGGTATCTCTAAATCCTTGGTCCGGCATCTAGAGAATTTCACCCCGCACCTTGGTCCGGCTACGTGTGTATAATTTACTAACCCTTACCTTTACCTCATATTAGACATCATAATCGATGTTTGGCTTAGTTATTACTTCGCACCAATCGACACTAGCCTATTAGATAGTATCACACTAAAACTATGTTGATAATTCTTTTCTTGTTAATTACCTCCTTGGTCCGGCAAGTAGTAACAAGGCGAGTTCTAACGTTGGCCACCGTTAAAAAGACTTCTAAACGAAGGAATTATCAATGCATGCAAAATACTAGTCAAGAATTGCTTATTTACTATTCATACTTTGTTAATCGCTCATGGTTCCCACAACCCTAGTTATGAAAGTTAACTACTCATTATCTCAAAAACACAATCAAAATTTATTAAAATAAATATGCTTGTGTTAATCATAAAAAGTTAAGAAAAATAGTTAAACTATCTTTTATTAATCACGAATACAAATAAATAATAAAGGAGAAGAAAGAATAAACCACAATTCTCCGGCCTCCACGGCGGCTCTTCCAAAGTTCCTAAGCTAGAAGAAAATTTATATTATGTCTTGTATCTTGGTTCTTGGCTTTCCAAGAATAACTTTTCATGCCCTATTTATAGATATAGAAACCCTAAATAAAATAATTGAGTCCATCTTAAATTAGGAAATCAAAACCAAAAGGAATCGAATTCCTTTTTATTTTCGGTGAAGCTGTCCGCCTTATACTTCCGCCGCCTTCAATAGTTGGAGTCTTGGAGATGCCTTCAATGACTGCCACGTGGCAGCATATTCTTTTTTCAATTTGAACGCTGCAACTTTATATTTTATATAATATTATATTAAATTTAATTCATTAAGCTGCCTGCTTGATTTCCTTCTTCAACCTTCCATCTTTAATTCGTTTTAGCTCCAAACTTCTTCAACTTTACGTCAATTTACTCCTACAAATAAAATACACTATTTAGCACAATTTATAAAATTAATGCTCAAAAATGACAAATATAAATAATAAATATAAGGCAAATAATGATTAAAAATATGTATTTTTAGCCTCACATCAATAACATTCCAAAGAGCAGAAATAAAATCTTTCTGAGCATCTAGGATGACTTTCTTCCCATCAAATATGGACATAGCAGGTGATGGATGCTTATGTGCTTCATACCCCAAATCGTCATTAACCTCATCGCAAGAGACATTAGGTAGACCCTTTTCCACTTGAGTCACGGGAGGTGGTTTCATCAAATCTGAACATGATATAGACTCACCACTATCTTGTAACTTTTCTCATTGTGGTGTCGAAATAATCTTCTCTTACATAAAAAAGAGAGGGATAAATATCCAGAAAACATCTGTTATTCGACATAGGACCACCTTGTTGTATCAGGTAATCCCCCACTAGGATTATGGGTTGATTCAGGGCAAGCAGACTTCTTTTCCTCCCTTGGTGGAGCAGTTTCATACCTCTGAGGTTTCTTACACCAAAAACTTATCCACTTGCTAAAAGCTACTTCTTGATTAACCCGCCGAAGATGATGTAATGCTGCAAACAAATATTCACCAATCCGAGGAATGTATTTTTTCCTCTTTTCATCGGAACCAACAAGTTCGTTGGCCTCAGGTACTATTTCTTCATAAAGATAACCCTAAATCGGTAAACCTCCAAGAATATGTAAATCCCATAAATAAATAGATAATTCTCCAGCAGATGTAAGAAGTGTATTGGTTTTTGGACACCAAGTTTCACAGAATGCTTGTAAAATGTCTGAGTTACGGTCATAAGTGAATAGAGATGCATAAACGGCATCATAAATTTGGGTCGTACCCAATACCTATTGGCTCCTACCAAGTATATCTTCGCTTCACTCCCAATACCCTGGAATGTGATTATACTCTCCCTCAACTGTCATTGTGTTTTCCCATCGTATCTCGCCTTGAATTATGCAACGACCTAAAGTTGGAACAGTAGTTGTGATATTAGTATGATGATACTTGGCCGAATTTAAAGAAACTTCAAGCATGTTGTTAAAGAAACTCATATTTTATAAGGGTTTTCCCCCCTCTATTGACCCATCAATACTTCGTACAAGTCTAAAGTTTGATGAGACGTGTATAATGTTGGATATAAGATGAAACAAAAGGAAGCATTATTCTCATTAAAAAAATCGTCTAGCATATCAATCAAACTCTAAAGGAAATAAATAAATAAATAAATAAATAAAATCTAATCCAAGCATAGTTTGTAATTGATCAGCTTTTGACGCATAGGCTTTAGATGCTCTTTCTTTTATCCTAGATTATTCGTCAAGTCTGCGTCAAAACATGCATCAAATTCCTGGATTGCAAATAAGGTTGCTAGCTTGGATCCTTCAACTTCATCCTCGGTAGGTGTCAAAAGGACTTTCAAATCTTGAGCCCTTTTGCACAACACTCGTATCTCCTTCTTCATATTATCCAGCGACTGACGAAGGGAGGACACCTCCTCAACGTTATCTTGCTCCTCAAACATAGCATTTGTCAGACGTTCTCCCGCTGCTACAAACAACTCCAATAAAGTTATGTTCTTCTTATTTTATTGTGATTGTAATTTATTTTTTGTCACTTTAAAATTTGTTGCAAACAAATTGGCACACCCAGTGGGACCAAATATGTCCTTCATCTCTTCTATCATAAATGAAATCTGAAAATCTGAAGCTGCAAAGGTGGAAGAATGAGTACTTCAAGCCTCGTCTTTGAGTTTCATCAAGTCTACACTCCGACAAGCCTTGAAGCTGGGGGCACTTGTAGACATTGAAATTTTGTGGGACGAGACAAGACGTGTTCAATTCGAATTGGGAGTCTAGAAGGTGTGTTCGATTTCAATTAGATTTCTTGGAGGCTACTACCCTAAACCCTAGTTCATGCCTATATAAAAGGTACTAAATTCTTTTAAAAGGAATCTTGAATATTCCACAAAAGTCATGAAATATTCATATAGAGGTTAAATCTAAATAATCCTTGTTCGAGAAACTTGCCACTAACGGCCCTCGAATCATGGATAAATCTTAGGAGAGTAGAATCAAGGGAGGAATAGAATTATACCCACACTATTATCAATAAAATATTCTTGTTTCTTTAGGTTTTATTTGTGTGGTTTATTTATTTTCCATATGTTTAAAATTTGTTGCAAATAGAAAGATTTGAAAAACTTCTATAAATATGAAAAGTAGTTCATACTTATCAAAGACTAATTGACAAACTTATATAGAACTTAAAAACAAGAAGAAAGTTATACTAACACATCAAGTAAATGCAACTAAACCTCCAAATTATGGAAATATGTGAGATTATGTATATTGAGCTATGTTATAAGCACTTATAATAGCTAAAGCACCCAAGCTAGCTATGTCCTTGTGTTGTTATGATTATTTCCTTATCGAATGCATCATAACAAGCTTGTGCCATATCACCATAACGTATTAGCGCTGCTCGTAATTAGGGATCGATAGGATCAAGCATCCCTTCCAAATCATTTCGACCATGAATATTTTTCCATTTGTATCCTAATTTTGTCTCTCCATCGCCGTAGACTTTGTTTTCCTTCAAGTTATCTCTGGTATAGTAAACCACAAGTTATTCTTCGATATAACCTTGATTTCTTAGGGTAATTTCTACTAGTAATGCTTTTTCTTCACTCATGGAAAAAGAATGTAGTAGTTAGATTAGGATTCTTGAGCAAAATTATGCTTGGTTTTTGTTCAATTGAGGATAAAGATATACTAGTATGGGATATGATCATTATACTTGCAGATAAAATTCTTAAGTGGGAAAAGGGTTTGAAATACCCCTCAACTTTGTCATTTAGAGTTGATATATCCCTCGTTTTAAAATGGCTCATAAATACCCCTATTGTTACACAAATGGCTCACATATACCCTTTTCCTCTAATGGAAGTGAAAAATATAATATTAAATTGATTTTTTCAAAAAAAACAATCCATGTAGGGATATATTTTTTCCTTCTCACACGTTTTTTTTTTACTTTTTTAATTCAACAGCTAATTTGAATTTATTTTTTGATGGTCAAATTTACTTTTCACTTATTTCCTTATAATCTTTACTGTAGATTTTTTTTTTCTTTTTTTTTCTTCTTTATTTTATTTCTCTTATTTTACGCTAAAGAATGAAAAACTTTTGAAATAAGAATAAGAAATTCAAATAATAATTATCAAAGAAGTCAAAAATAATTTATGTGTGAAAAAAAATCAAATATATAATTTTTTAAAATATTTAAAATAAAAAAAATTAATTTAAAATTAATTTTATCACTTTTGTAACGGTAGGGGTATATGTGAGCACTTTTGTAATGGTGAGGGGTATATGTGTGCCAATTTTGTAACGGTAGGAGCATATATGAATCACTTTTATAACGAGGGGCATATCAACTCTAAATGACAAAGTTGAGAGATATATCAGGACCTTTTCCCTTCTTACAATAAATATATCCTAGTATGGGATATGATCATTATCTTTTTGTAATTTCATCATGTTGGAATTAACAACATTGTCTTTAGCGACAAATAAAAGAATGTTGAACCAATAATATAATTGTTGCTAAGTATTAAGCTATAATAATAAATAAGCGCATTTATAACTGACACACTATTTAAATGTGGCGAAAGACTTTAGTGACCTGAATGCAACAGCATTAAGTCAATTATCCGCTAAATATCTCTTTTATTGTATGGTAAAAAAAATCAGGTTGCTGGCTGGCTTTCCAAGTCTTTTTTTTTTTTTGAAAAAAGTCTTTGTTAGCTATTATGAACCACAATTAGAAGCAACTATTAGTTATGTATTATTACTACACTTAATGGTTGTAATTTACAGATAAAAGTCTTTAATAGAATTTAGAGATTACATATTAAAAAAAGACCATATTAGAGAGTATTTAATCTTTGGGTGAAATTAACCAAGGGCGCGGTTCAATGCCTTTAAAAATGAGGCATACGTCTTAGGCTCCTAAATTGTTAAGTGTCATTAGATCGAATGTCGCTAAAGCCTTTAGGAACATATACAAAGGGTGCAAGTTGCCGCTAAAATTACATATATTTAGCGGCAATTGAGCTATTGCCGTTAATTAATTGCCGCTAAAGATCATTAGTTTTTTCGGTCAAAATACTACACAATTTTTAAGAAATTTGAATGTTTTCATCACTTTAACTCTTATGTTCATTAATTAATTTCAATCCAATAATTGACAAGCTTTTACTCGTGTTTTTTGCGTAGGAGACACAGTATGCTCCCTCCACTCCTTAAGAAAATTATCATATGCATTTTAAATCCTAATACAAACGAAAAAAAAAAAAATCCAACAACATGGTTTGACGTGAATAATCTTGCTAGTAATATATACTATTGTCATTTTGGCTAAAAGGTTTCATATTATGTGCAGTAATTTTAAAATGATAGAAAATAAATTATAATTACATCAAATTTTCTTTTGTAATTTGAAGACTATTAATAATGTATATCTCAAACATAGGATGCTTTGCATTTTCTTGAGATTTGTTTTATTTTCATAAAAATGATTTTGTGGATTTTTTTTATAAATATTTCATGAGTTTATCAATGTCATTTCAAGAAAATACACTAATTTTGTATATGTTCTCAAGATTAGGATAAAATAACTTTCAAGAACGTCACACAAAATTTCGATGTTTATAATATTTTAAATTGTTTAGGCTTAAAAGTCAAATCATGTGGATTTGTTTCCCCTCTAGTATCCAAGGTTTGAAGGAATAGATCCTCTCAGAATAGAACGGTTCTATTCACTAGTGTATTGATACAAATACAATGGTGTAGTAAGCCACTCAACATGAGCAAAGTACACGAATATTTATTTGTGCAGAAGAAGAAGAAGAAGTAGCTAGTTCAGATTTTTTGTTGTTTTAAAATGAGAGGAAATCCCTCTATTTATAGACAACAAAGGGTAGTGCCAACAAATGTTTATTGTGCTTTATCGGAAAGGTCACAACTCTTAAGGTGACAACCTTTCAGAAAGGTGACAACCTTTCATAAGAGTCACAATTTTTCATAAAAGTCACAACTCTTTATAAAATCACAACTTTTCGTAAAAGTCACAATTTTTCATAAAGTCGCAACCCTTTATAAAAGTCACAACTTTTCAAAAAAGTTGCAACGTCATGAAAGGGGAAGACTAGTTTTGGAAATAAATAAATTTTAAAAAGAATCCTAGTTTGTGGTGGCACCACGTAGGCAGGCCTAGGGTTTATATATAGGGAAAAAGGACATATGTACCCCCGAACTATCATATATGGTATGCAGATACCCTCCGTCACACTTTTGAGACATTGGTGCCCTTGCTGTCCAAAAACTAGAGTGCGTATATGCCCTTCACTCTAACGAAAGACTAAATAGAGACACGTGGAGCAATCTTATCCATTGATCCGATGTCAGGTCGGTGGATAAGCTTATGACATGTCACTACTAAAAAAACAGTGAATACCGACCTAAAAATTTCCGACCTCAAATGGAGGTCGGTATTTACAAGTAGTCGGTTTTTATGCAAAATAAAGCGGAAAAACCAAATTCCGACCTCCGGAGGTCGGAATTTTTCCCGGAAAAAATGAATTACAATAAAAATACCGACCTCATGAGGTCGGTATTTTTTATATTTAATTGAGAAAATAATACCGACATCAAGAGGTCGGTTTTTATTGTAATTCATTAAAAATTCCGACCTCGGGAGGTCAGAATTTTTTCTCAATTAAATATTTTATAATTCCGACTTCCGAATGTCGGTAGTATGTAATTAAAATACCGACCTCATGAGGTCGGTATTTTTATTTCATCTAATTGCTATTAATTAAAGCGACATCCGGAGGTCGGTATTTTTATTTCATCTTATTACTATTAATTAAAGCGACATCCGGAGGTCGGTATTTTTTTTTCATCTAATTACTTTTAAAAGCGACATCCGGAGTTCGGTTTGCGAAAAGAGGGAAAACCAAATTCCGACCTCTAGAGGTCGGAAATTTTCTCGGAAAAAATGAATTACAGTAAAAACCGACTTCTTGATGTCGGTATTAAAAAAATAAATAAATAACAATATTTTATTTTTTCTCAATAGGTTTTGTGTAAAATAAAAAACAAAAAAAATTATAATACCGACTTCCGTATGTCGGTAAAATTAAATAGTAAAAATAAATTAATATAAATTACCGACCTCATGAGGTCGGTATTTTTTATATTTAATTGAGAAAATAATACCGACATCAAGAGGTCGGTTTTTATTGTAATTCATTAAAAATTTCGACCTTCTGAGGTCGGAATTTTTTTTCAATTAAATATTTCATAATACCGACTTCCGAATGTCGGTAAAAATTAAATAGTATGTAATTAAAATACCAACCTCATGAGGTCGGTATTTTTATTTCGACTATTAATTAAAGCGACATCCGGAGGTCGGTATTTTTATTTCGTCTAATTACTTTTAAAAGCGACATCCGGAGGTCGGTTTGCGATTTGCGGGCAAACCAAATTCCGACCTCAAGAAGTCGGAATTTTTCCCAGAAAATGAATTACAATAAAAACCGACCTCTTGATGTTGGTATTATTTTCTATTTTGATTTAATTTTATTTAAATCGTTTTCCGGAGGACCATTTTGTGTTCTTAAAATTTAATGTGATACATATTTATAGATATATATATATATATATATATATGTTTAATTAATAAAATCAACCTCAACAGGAATCAAGTTAATGAACCCTTTAAAAATAAATTCAGAAGAATATGCTGGTAGAGAATGGAATTTAGAAAAATTCTGCAAAAAAGAAGTATTACGACCAAACGACCATCTCACATACACTAATACTAAAGGAGAGACATCAATTAGATTCACTGATTATAAATATACAGATCAAAAAGAAATAGAGGAAGATTTAGAAGATAATGAATCAACCATTAATATGGAAGGTATGAATATCCAAAATATAAATGAAGAAGACTACGAAGTAGACTTATCAATAGCTAAGGCTAAAGAATTACATCAAGAAAATAAAACAACTTTGTTTAAGTGTAAAGGTTGTAAAATGAGAAAGATAGATATCTCTATAGTAGAAACACATTTTAGAGAATGCAAATTTAGAAAAGATAATTATGGGTATAGACAAGAAGAAAACACCCAAGAAGAAAGCGATGATGAGACAACACGCAGTCTAAAAGAATTCATGGAAACCGGTTCTTCTAGTTCAAGTCCATTTCAAAAGACAACCCCCATAACGCCAGTAGAATATACTATAGGTAATTTACCACGTCATCGAGTATATAGGCAAGACCCAGCAACAGAACCAGAAATGGTTAGACCAATAGGGATAAGAATGCCAATAGAAGCCCCTATCAAGCTTCAAGATGGAGGAGATAGAGGTAAGATACTAAATATAGTAGCTCATGATCCTCAGTTGTGGAACTCAGTTATAGATATATGAAAAGGAATAGTAGTAGCAGATTACATACATCATTATAGTGAGACAGATGCAGAAACTATGTATAGATACATGGAAACCTTTTTAGGAGAATCAATCAAAGGAATGTGGGAAGCATACAAAGTAACCTACCCTCAAGAATTCCAAGAACTAGTAAATATGGGACCAAATCCGTATAATTTCACTAATAAAATACACAGCCTAATAACAGGAGAAGACCCGAATAGTGGATTAGTAGTATTACAAAAGAATGCATTAATAAAACTAGAACAACTTAGCATTACAAATTGGAGCCATATCAAAAACTTTTTAAAGGATTATTTTTATTTATCCGCTATAAGCGGCAATGCGTTTGATCAAAGCCTAGGAAAAAAGCTTTTTAATAAACTCCCTGGAGCTTTAGGAAGAGAAATAGAAGAGAGATGGAGCAAAAGAGAAGGAGTTATGCAAAATCCAAATGTTAATTGGTCTATCGAACATAAAATACAGCATGTAATGGAAATATTACAAGAAAAGTGTACAAATATACAAATACAAAAACAATTAAAGCAAAATGAAACTGGTTTTTGTAAAAATATATATACAACACAAAGCTATGATCAAGGTACACCAAATAAGAAATATAGAAGAAAATATCAAAATAACCAAGACTACAGACCAAGGAAAAAATATTATCTACGAAAATCTACGGCAAAAAAGCCTTATCTAAATAAAGATAGACATGTAAGAAAACATAATAATAATAGAATCTATAAAAATAGACTATCTTGTTTACATGCGGAAGTGAAGAACATCTTGCTAATACTTGTCCGGGAAGAAATAATAGTAGAACGAGAAACTCCCAACTCATAGAAGATTTCCAAGAAACCCTGATAAATGTAGATGAATACATGTCAGACAACGAAAGTATATATTCAGTAATAAGTATAGATGCTTTAGAAGGAAGACAACACGACTCGTCTGATTCAGAAGAAGAAACTTTAATAAATGAGATAGGATTAGAAAAATTAGACATCAAGGATTTTACATTTGTCAATATACATTGCGATCACCAATTTTCAAAAGGAAAAGGTTTAGATAGCCAAAAATGTTTTAATTGTACAGGATATCCCAGTAAAGATAGAAGAGCTAAATGTACAAATTGCTATATAGAAGGATGCCTCATGTGCATCAATAAAATATTTAACATTAAGGTTATAGACCAGACCATAAACATAAAAGAAAAAACATTAATGTCCCTAGAAAAAAGGATTGATAGTTTAGAAGACAGAATAAACAAATTAGAAAAAGGAAAAGAAAAAGTAGAAGAAAAGGAAGAAATTGAGCTCTTAAATGAAAAAGAGGAATACAAATCGTTTGAAGGATTAATTTGTAATGAAGACAAAAAGATCAATACTATCAAAATATTAACAAGAATAAGAATTCAAAACTATGAAATAGAAACTTTAGCTCTAGTAGACTCGGGATGTACAAAGAGTATAATAAATAGAAATATCCTGCCTATAGAAATAATAAAGGAATTTTCCGAACCACAAAGCGCCATGCAAATGGACGGATCTTCAAATATATACAAACATTATGTTAGTAATGCTCAGATAAGTTTTTTAAACACATATGCAGACTTCTATAAACCTACTTATAAATTAGAAAAAATATGGGTTAGAGATTTAAATATTAGGATAGACTTTGTTTTAGGTTTAGATTTCTTATTACATAATAACGGAAGTTGTCTTCTCACTAGAGATGGAGTAATATTTTCTAAAAATATGACTCAAACCTCCATAACAACAGAACCAGTTCCTACAAAATCAAGGTATGTTAAAAATACTGATAATACGAATACATTAAAATGTAATAAAGGGAAAGAATGTAATTGTACTAAATTACATGTTAGCACAGAAGGGGAAGACATTAAAGAAATTGAATTATTAGAATTAAGTTTATCTGATATACAAATAGAGAAAAACTATAATTTAATAGAAATAAATACTGAACTTTATAATTTTAAGAAAGGATTACAACATATAGGAGTTATAAAAAACCAGAAGGACCTAGACGAAGTAATTTCTATCTTAGATAAACTAGAAATAATTGGAGAAAGACCACTGAAGCACTGGGAAGCCAATCATATAACCTGCAGACTTGATATTATTAACCCAGAATATACGGTTAAAACTGCTTCAATAGAATCCACGAATGAAGACCTGAGGGAATTTGAAGATCAAATAAAAGAATTATTAAATCTAGGGGTAATAAGAAGGTCAACTTCAAAGCATAGGTCAGCCGCATTTATGGTACGAAATCACAATGAAATACTAAGAGGAAAAGCTAGGATGGTAATAAACTATAAAAGACTTAATGACAACACTAGAATGGATGGATATAAATTGCCAGACAAATCAGAACTAATAAATCGAATACAAGGAAGAAATTTTTTTAGTAAGTTTGACTGTAAGTCCGGATATTGGCAAGTCAAAATGCATGAAGATAGCATAGAGTGGACAGCTTTTACCTGCCCAGAAGGACATTTTGAATGGTTGGTAATGCCTTTCGGTTTAAAAACAGCCCCTCCAATCTTTCAAAGAAAGATGGATAATATATTTAGAGACTATAAAAACTTTATTTTAGTTTACGTAGACGATATTTTAGTTTTTAGTAATAATACCAATGAACATCTAGGACATTTACAAACGGTATTCAAACTATTCGTAGACAATGGAATTATAATTAGTAAGAAGAAAATGGAATTATGTAAGACTCTTATAAAATTCTTAGGAGTAGAAATTGGAAATGGAAAGATAAAATTACAACCCCATATAGCAAAAAAGGTTCTAGATATGTCTGATAAATTAGACAATACTAAAGACTTACAAAAATTTCTAGGAATACTAAATTATGCACGAAGTTTCATCAAAGATCTAGGAAAGGTAGCAGGACCCCTATACTCTAAAACAGGAAGTCGTGGACAAAAGACCTTTAATATAGAAGACATAAAACTAGTGCAAAAACTCAAACAAATGGTTAAAGATATACCAGATTTAGCCCTCCCACTAGAAACAGATTACCCAATAGTAGAAACAGATGGAAGCCTCGAAGGGTGGGGGGCAGTTTTGAAAACAAAAAACAATAAATATGGCGATAAAAAAGACGAAAAAATTTGCGCATAAATGTAGATGAATACATGTCAGACAACGAAAGTATATATTCAGTAATAAGTATAGATGCTTTAGAAGGAAGACAACACGACTCGTCTGATTCAGAAGAAGAAACTTTAATAAATGAGATAGGATTAGAAAAATTAGACATCAAGGATTTTACATTTGTCAATATACATTGCGATCACCAATTTTCAAAAGGAAAAGGTTTAGATAGCTAAAAATGTTTTAATTGTACAGGATATCCCAGTAAAGATAGAAGAGCTAAATGTACAAATTGCTATATAGAAGGATGCCTCATGTGCATCAATAAAATATTTAACATTAAGGTTATAGACCAAACCATAAACAAAAAAGAAAAAACATTAATGTCCCTAG